>NW_009203473.1:9791-14739 GCF_000690835.1 Fulmarus glacialis | reverse complement strand
CTCCAGCCTGCCGGCGAGAGCAGCGACCACGACTACGCCCTGCCCAGCTCCCGGCCTCCCAGCCTGGAGGAGGCGGCGGTGGTGACGGAGACGGAAGAGGAGTGGGCGGCCCCCGGCGGGATCTGCCTCCACGTGGACCGGGATCAGGTGTCGGTGGAGTTCTGCTCCATCTGTGCTCGGCGAGCAGCGGCCTCCTTCAAAATGTAGGGTCAAGTACCTGCTGCAAGTACTCGTGGGGTTCTCGCCCCTAGGGGCCTCGCGTCGTGGCGGAGGAAGCAGGCGATGGTGTGGAGGAAAAGAATAAATACAGTGGTGATGGGGTGGTATTGGGGGAGATGCAGAGGAGGGGAACCTGGCACGTAAGTGGCCAGGGTAACAAAAAAAAAAAAATCTCTTGAACGGCACATTGGGAGCCAGATGGTGGCCTTGATTACAGGTCGTGTAAATCTGGTGTGTGGACGGTAGTGGTCTGAGCCTGTTTGGCGTAAGAGTCGTGCAAAGCTGCGTACAGCAGTGCGATAATTATCGTGCCAACTGACACGCGCATATACACGCAGAGGTGCCACCAGAGCCCGTTTGCAGCACTTGGGTGAAAAGATCATGCCGACCTGACGCATGAAGGTGTGCTCGGTTCCGCTTCGCAGTTGCCAGTAAAGATAACGCTGACTACCCGGTCTTGAGTCAGATAATGTCTAGCCTGCTTATCCTGAGGAGCCGAAAATGCTTGCTTAGAAAACCAAACCAAAAACTTCATTAAGACATCGTCACTGGACAGACTTAAGAAAATAGTAATGATCGGCAAAAGAAAGCATGCATATAAAATTGTACTGCATCTCAGTTATACATTACTATTAAAACCTCTCTGACAGTTTCTCTTTTAGGTGCTTGCCCTGCCAGGCTCCGTTGTGTAGGGGTTAAAGAACAGTCGTTTTCCACCTCGCAACCTGGTAAGGATCAATATATTCCCATAATGCGGTATCAGACAGCTTGCTTTGCTTATGCCAGTCTCTTGTGATGACTGGTTGAGGAAATGATTTCTCTGGTCCTTGGCCTACTCTGCCAAAATGTTTCTAGCTCTGGATGATAACTAATAGTGAAAATTACAATCACATCATTCTAATTAGCTGTTTTCCTCTTTTCCTTTTTTAAATGAATATGCAAGTAGTAGCCAATACATGAGCTACATTTTGAATTAAAAAATAAATGCTTTTTAAAATAGGAAATTTCTATTAAACTAAGTATCTGATGAGCTGAAAAGGGAAAATATGCTAATAAGGGGGATGTGACATTTACAGCCTTTTATCATAGGGGACTGTCCCAAAAGTGTAAGTAAAATTGCTTTTTAAATGGAAAAAAAAGAATTTGTGACCTGTTGGCTTAAAATACTGTCTAGTGTTAGGATGCACGGTACCTTTAAAAAGTCCTTCTCTAGCTTGCTCTAATTCGTGATGCGGAGTTTTGCCCGATTAAACAGAACCTGAACACTGGTTATAGCTGTACAGTGGAATCCTAATGTAGAGGAGTCACTTTTTTGCATGGACCTTTAACGAGAATTGCGGTTTGAAGAATGCAGTGCATCGAAGTAACTCGTTACTTTAGCTTCCCATAAGTAAATCTCCGTGCCCATGCACACTGAAATTCCTACGTTACTTCAAAGTTGCTTTAAATTTTAAAGATATTGCATGTATATGCATGTGCTTAATTTTACTGTAGAGTTCTTAATTTAGCCTCTTACAGTATCCAGAAATCTATAACTTTATATAATTAAGCACAGTTTGGAGATGAGCAAATATGTATCGTGAGGCTAATGATTTGAAAAACGCTCCATAACTAACTGAGATAGGAGGAAAAATAGTTTGACAAACAATAGCGTGTGTCTTCTTGTACTAGTCAGTGTTTCTCCCTATCACAAAAGATGAGTGGGTTGTTTTTTCAGTTGTATTACAATGTTTAGGTTGTTTATATGTATGTCAGTTGGGGGAAGAAGGATTGTGAAAATGATAATATGTAAAGTGAGGTTTCACAAAGAATAGACTTTCCTAAAACAGTTTCATTTATTAACTTCTTTAAAAAAAGATTCTATTTAGTGTTTCTGAAGTCTTGTTTCTTAAAGCCTTAAATTTTGTGTTTAAGGCTAAGTAGAAGGTGAAAGCGTTTTCTGCCAGTCATTTGCTTTATTGGTGCTAGACCCTGTCAAGTGTTCATCTATATAAAAGGAGTTTGATTTTTCTTTGTGAAACATCACTGTGTGATAAAGTATATGTGTATTTAGCATCCTTGTTTTTCTTTATGCTAAAGTGGATTCAGCTGTGTTGGGGCAGAAGAGACGGGACCAGCTGCTGGCCACATTTCCTGCTTTATTTTAAAAGGTAGTATAAGAAATGAGAATAAAGAGGTAACAGGGCTTTTGCTGTCTTTGGTTAAAAAAAAAAAAAAAGGTTGAATGCTGGGATCATTTACTGTCATCCAGGATGTTTTTTTAAAAGACAATATCCTATCAAACAGGTTTTACTCCAGTGTATGCAGAATTCCATCTGTTCAGGGTATATTGCCAGCACAAAAGAGACTTAGTGGGATGTGTGTTACCTTACACCTCTGTGGTGGCATCAACAGTTTTCAGTCTTAAATTGTGTAACCCTGCTGTAATTGATGGGTTATACCAGTGCCGCAGGGATCAGTTAACCATCGGGACCCGAACTGACTGATATGCAACATGGAAATAATTGAGTTAGATTCAAGCTAGGCTCAGTCTGCCTAGCTCAGACTTCATGAACGCGCTTCATTTTGAAGTTTAACATGCGTGATGAAAAGAGAAACACTAATGTAGCAAGTATGGGATGTTACAATGGCATTTTTACAGTTACTTCAGTGTAGAAGTGTTTTTTAAGTTAACTTAAATATGCATTCTTTCTTTTTGCATCACTGCTGAACAGTAGAGGTCAGGGACTTAGTTCTGGTCTCTGTTGTGAACCTGCACATCACTCTAGTCATGAAACTACCTGTGAGCTGTGTCTGAGAGTAGCTGATTTTCTGACATGCAAAATGATGTATACCGGTACAAGAACAAGGTCAAGTCCCAAGAAAGTAAGTGGCTGCAGGCATTTCTAGTGCCTACTGAATCATATTTAAACCAAATAGAGGGGAGGAAGTTATTTGAAATTCTAACCGACTGTACTATCTGTATGGTGTGTTATTAATGTAGCTTTTTGAAGTGGAAGCCTTGAAATGACATAACTTAATACTTGAAAATATATTGTAAATGTTTCTTTGTAATTATGTGCCATCCAGATAAGAATACAATATCATAATAAAATCAGACTTGTTGATCTTTCAGTTTATGGGCTCAAATGTTTTTTCATCTTTTTCTCCTCATTAATGCCTTGCTTTAATTGAGTGGTTCATTACACAAAATGGGAAAAGAGAAAGGGGAAAATGCTGTTGCAGCTCTCTGTGTGGGTCATGCATGGGAAAACAAGATAAAATGGAGCAGGGTATCCAGGAGAAATGTTCTTACTCATCTGTCTTTCAAGTTAAGTTTGTGGTGAGGACAAAACAAAGGCTTTATTCCTTGAACTGAAGATAGAGTTGTACTTCTGAGAATCACCACTCTTTCTGTTTTACAGTTGTTCTTTCTTAATATTGTATTAATGTGGCTATGTTTGATCAATAAACCATGGAGGAGCAAATACTTACATAAACGCTTCCATGGTCTATTGGCATCTTCCTCCTTTCTGTCCCGTTTTTAGGTTCCAAAGTTTGATGATTAGTTAATAATATGCTGTTAAACCATAATCTTTCAGCAGATTATTTACACGCTAAACACTGGAGTGACTGTAACAAGAGGTTTGGGGTGCTGAAAGGACAGAACATTTTTAAAGCTTCAGAGTGAGCCATGCAATCTACTCTTTGATTTCTGTTAAATGCTTTATTTGTAGAGAACAGTTTAAATTAGTGTGCTGGCTTTCTAGCATCCAGGCATTCTAGTGAAAGTACTCTGCACCTTGATAAAAAGGAACATTTCACAAAAAACGTTGTTTAAAAATTTAATAGCATACTGGCATGCGCTGCCTTTTTGGCCTCCAGTTGTAGAAAATACCCTGCTCAGCGTTGAAATTTGTGTTAAACTGTACGTACCACAGAACCAAGTGCCATCAGTGTTAAACTGCACGGCTATGCTACCTTCGTTTTCCAGTATTTCTCCACCCCACAGTCGCATGCAGACTATTTAGCATTTAAATAAGAAACAGTTTCACGCTCAGTTCTCTGTTAGTCCTTTGCAGTGTGATGCTGGTGCTGCATTCTAAATCAGCTGCTCTCTTTCTTCTGAAGAGCTCAGCAGCATCCGGGAGGGAAAAACAAATCGGTGTTCCTGCAATCTCTGATGGTATCAAAGTAAACGTAGGGAACCGTATTCCAACGCTTGGCATCTCTTGGTACTTCCAGAGTATCAGATTTCTCATGCTGCTTGTCAAAACCATAATGAGTTTTCCCTATGAAACACAGAGATCTTTTGCAAAACACAAAGGCCTTTTGTAAATTTACTGATTTTTAAAAACTTAGGTTCTCTAGGGTTTGTAGTTAAAGAGGTTTTCTGCTAGAATCAATACTCTGTTTATAGAGTTGTATTTGCTATTAGTTAGGTTGTAAATGTCTCAGGGATGTATTAGGTATGGCAGTTGTTCAAATGAGCACTATGTTTAAAAAACACCGTGTGTAAAATTGTACATTGACAGTAGTTGATTCTACATTTTTTTGCCCAGTTTAAGTGGGAGATGCAGATTTGGAGAAATAATTCTGCCTTTGCTCATTAGCAGGAAGATGCCAGGAGCTGGACTTGGGCGGGTATAGGGGAGGGGAGGGTGTGGAATAAATTGTAATATTGAGATTCACCATCAAAAAATGGTACACGTAGAAGATAAAAATGAGTGCTTTTTTAGTATTTCTGTTG
>NW_009203473.1:9358-9732 GCF_000690835.1 Fulmarus glacialis | reverse complement strand
CGAGTAGTCAAAAGTCCATCAATATAGGTTATATATTAGACACATGCGTTCTTAGAAGAACGCAGTAACAGCTATTGCTGTGATACGTAGTCTGCAGCTGGCTTGTTTCTACTGAAACGGTAGAAGAAAGGGTACAACTAAACCTGTTCTAACTCAGACTTTCAAAGGGGGAGGCAGTGTTTGCAAGGAGTGCGTTACAGTAGGTGGGAGGCCTACTGGTGGGAAGCTTGTCCTTCGACTTCTTGAGAGTTGTGCGAGGTACGTTGTACCCCACGTACAAAATGGAGAATGGAAGGAGCGTTTCCAGATGTCCCTGAGAGCACTCCTTCACACACGCGTGTGCTGGAACTTACTGACAGCATCTCGGTGTCCTG
>NW_009203473.1:0-9332 GCF_000690835.1 Fulmarus glacialis | reverse complement strand
AACAGTTTCAGTTTTTATTCTTCAACTTTCGAGAACTCTTTTTTTTCCCCAGTTGTTGAAGGAGAAGTACACAGGGTACAATGGAAAAGTTTCCTTTTTTATAAACACACCACCTTTCTTGCCTAAGGAGTATATGGCTGACCTTTGACATGACCAATGCCGAACACTTAAAATACGTATTTGCAATTTGTGTATTCATCAGTTATGCCGGAAACAAATATTAGTCTTTGCAACTTATTAAAAAAAACACTGAATAATGCGATTTTTTTCTTATGACATACAATCTTCACTTTTCACCCTAAGAAATTAATATCTAAAAAAACAGGGTTTGTCCAAGTCAGATCATTAAATATCAGAGCATGCATTTTGATTACCCTGAGAAAAATTACCACTTGAATTGATACCAAAAAAGAAAATACGACATGGAATGGAAGACGGTTTTGAATCTCACACTTTAGAAAGCGCCAGGATCTGTTTACAATATCTTAACTATAACAATCACTGAGCCATTCATTTTTGTTCTTAAAGATACTATTGCAAAGTAATAGCTTTATTTACGTTTTTGTTATCACAAGTAAGTGGTTCTGTTGGTTAAAGTCTGATGACTTCTGGAGATGCCATAATTCACTGTCTTGTAAAATACTTGCTCCGTGAGAATCTCTGAAGTGGGGGCGATTAAGGTAAGGCCAGGACAGCTGTTTAGAGGCAGGCCAGTGTCAGAACACCAGATGATAGAGCAATACTTGGAATTAAGGAAAACTAAACTCACTTCACGTAACAGCCCTTGGGGAGGTGGTCTGTCTTTGCTGCTTCCCTGAACAAATCAGGCCACTACTCCTGGTTAGAGAGAAATAGAGTGCATGACTTTCCTGCGGTAACAACAGATCTGTTAGGAAAAAGTAGATAAACGTGATGAAACTCCTTTAATCATCAGTGATAGAGCATAAATTTTAAACCAATTCAATTAAAGGTCTCAATGCTGAATTCTTATTCTCATTATTACGTATTTCCATCTGCATCTCTGGGGATACTAGAATTTTACTGAAGCGTAGATGGTGGCTGAGCAGTAATTGTATGGGTTTTACAGTTAAGACCGTACATCAGATTGAGACGATTGCTTCTGTAGAAAAATTCCTGATTTAGTTCTCAAACTGCAGAACACACTAAAGGTATCTCATGCAGTAGCAAAATTAGCAATTTATATTGCTCTAGAACATACAGTCGCCAAAGTGAAGACAAGCCTGACCCACAAGTGAATGACTCCAGACCACTAATCTTAAGACTAGAGGTAGCTGAGACACCACAGTAACAGCACCAGCCACTTGAGGCCTCTCAACACAGTTCCTTGCTTCAGGAAAAGACTAATTTCAAGGCAAACTGGTTGCAAGGACAAAGTTTGTTGTGACTAGGCCTTTTTTTGGTCATTTGATACATATGCTGGGAAGTCTGACGCATCGCTCCTGACGGCTCTGGGATCATAGTGTTCTTTACAGTGTATAGAGTGACCCTTGTAACAGCCTAAACAGGGTAATCTTGTGACAGAAACCTTGTATAGAGTGACCCTTGTAACAGCCTAAACGGGGTAATCTTGTGACAGAAATCCTGTGCTAGCAGAATGGAGGAAAATTCAGGGAGAAGAATACTCAGATTTTGAGGAATCTCTAGAAAAACCTTGCCTTGACACCCTCCCCCCTTTTTTTTTTAAATCACTGTGGTTTGCATTATGAAGAAAAAAACCCTTTTTCAATAATACTCATTTATACAGCTTCTAAAAGATGTAACATCACCTTAGAGCCAAACACTAAGCAGGCAATAGAAATGCTTTTTTTTTTTCCCAAGAAAGAAAAAACACCTGTCCTTATAAAGCTGTTCTTCAGGTGTATACACTAAGCTGGACATAATGAAAAACTTAACTTGCATTTAAGTTCAGAACTGAAAAGAATGCCAGTGCAGAGTCTTACCTTTGTTTTTCTATTAAAAAAGACAGCAAGCAACAATTACATTCTTTGTTTATTATGGTTTCTTATCCAAGGCAATTGAAAAATTGCTTAACTTCATGCTTGTAACTCTTCAGGATCCCTGCTAGTGTTCATCTGCTGCAGTATTTTGACATATATTCCGTGATGTTTAGTGGCAAGATATAATCCAGTTAGAACCTGTACAAGTACACCCAAACTCGTCTTTCTGAAGACAGGCTGAGCAGTTGTGAGCCAGAAGCGTAATAGATTTTCTTTCCCTGGCAAGGGAGATGAAGAATACCTAAACAACATAAACAGTGGTAGAAACTTACTTTTTCTTTTTCCCATCCAATTTAAGCATCAAGATTTAACATTAAAGTCATTAAAAATATTTAGGTAGATATTAATTCTCTCCTTCCTCTCCTAAATTCACCTGGTGGTACTGGGCTCTCTGGATAAGTGCTATAAACCATGCTGACCACGTACCATGTCTCGCCAAGTCCCACCACCCCCTCGCTGTGCTCCGACCCAATCCACAGTTACACCTGCCAGGGAGCCTGGTACGGCCGCCCAGCCAAACAGCCCCGAGCAGCAAGCCTCTCCGCTCTGCAGGACGGCAGCCACGCTTTCACACACCCAGGCACCTCGCGGGTAGCTTGTAAGGTTCCAGCTAAAGGCAAGTGCTTTACAGTGTATCAGTTTGCAGACCTTGTTTCACTCTGGAGGGTTGGTGTAGCTCTTACTAACTTTGCGTTGTAATTAGATGATCTTAATGTAAATCCCCTTCCATGTACTAGAACGTACAAGAAGATAGGTGTGCATAGACAAAAAATCCACAGAATTTAAACTGGGAACTGAAGATTTGACCAATGAATATATTTCATTCACTGCAGGTTAATAAGACATACCTGGCTGCAAGGCTTGCGTTGATGGGGAGAGCCAGGAAAACAGGATAGAGACCACCCACAACACCCCCTATCAGTCCTCCTCTGACCACAGCACAGACCTCGCAGTTCAGCTCACCTGCATGACAAACAATATTTCACCGTCAATATCCGCACAGCTCCACCACATCAATTTATAAGCTGCGTGCAGCAACATGGAAACAGGCGCTTGACAGAAACGGCCAAGCTGTACAGGTATGCAAGAAATTTTGAAAAAAGAACTCTTCCTTTTGCAAAAAAAAAAACCAAAAACACCAACACTCTCATTCCAACCCATGAAGAATTTATCACTCTAAAGTTGACCTTCAAATGAAATCATACAGACGGGGGAAACTGAACTGCTTTGTTGCAGTCACTTTTGCATGACTTTGAGTGAAAAATGCTAAAAATCAGTGATGCATAACAGAATTTTTTTTATAAACATATATAAATAAAGACACGTATCTCCTTTCCCACTCAACTTCAAGAACTCACTGCTGCCTAATGCATTAGATAATCTGTTTTTCAAACTCTGCTTTACAAACAGGTTTTTCAAGACCACAACAGTTCAAGACCACTGTTCTGCGGAGAGGAAAAGCTCCTCTAGTGTTACATTGTGTACAGACAGCAAAGCCCTTTCAAAAACAAGGAGTAAGGAGGTTTTTACCTGAAAATAAAGGCTCACGCACAAAAACTTCATAAACCGCTGCTGTTGAAAGAAACGGAATAACAGCCATTGGCAAAGCAGACACCAAGGAAGCTTTTCTGACGTGTAGGATGTTCCTGAAGAAGTTATTTGCCGCTAAGCCGCATAAGCTTGAATTTGCTGCAAGGAAGTATGACCCATGATTACAAAGGTTCCTGTGAAAGAAGGAAAGTCGCTTCAGCAATTGAGAACTGTAAAAAAGTTTGGTTTACTCAGTGCTACAATTCACTTCTGAATATCCTACAGTAAGAGGTAAGAGATGTAAATCTCTCGCGGGCGCACAATGGAGAGTAACTACTTTCAAAAGCAACCAGTACAGCATCCTTCGCTGTATGCCCAAGTTTACACACACCTCAAGAACGAAGTGACAGAAAGGCTGAGAAGCCTTTTCTACATTTTTTTTTTTTTTATGGCTAATGGAAACTTCATGAAATTTGCTCTCCTAATCAGCATGTTTCTAAGGAGAACGTTTTCTCAAAAGAAATTAAAACCAATACATATATTTATATATAATCACAGCTAGCTCCTGTAATCAGCTTTGTTTCTAGCCTGCTTACCCGAAAGTATAGATGTAGTTTCAACATAAGAGCTTACAGAACAGATCAGGTGGGACAACTGTGGCAACTGAGATCTGGCAATAACGACCTCAGCAGCTGCTGGCAGATCATTTGTAGGGATTCTGTAGGCTGAAGGGCTGTAAGCCTTCCTTGCGTGCATGGAACACGTGAATTTAAGGTCCTACCTTGCTAGGAGGTTATGCTAGTTAAAGGTTTACAGAACTGGAGCTTCTATTTTTCCCTTGATAACACAGGGACCAGATTCTGTTATCTACCATGTTTTTAACATATGGTTTAGAGCAGCTACTGCTGTTGCAATCTGTAATATGGTGAAGGCAGAATAGAACAAAGTCTGGTCAGAGATAGTCAGCATTTAATATCTTGACAAACAGTTCCCACTTGAGTACATTCCATCACAGCAGGTAACTCAAGAGAAGGAATGCGAAAGCCTGCCAATTTTACAAGCCCAATGAGCAGTTTGTGATTTATTTCATTTGACTCACAGAAGGAAGTTGTGCATTACCTTTAGCATTATACCTGGCACAGTCATTTGATTAGGGGAAACAACTCTTTGCTTCAGGTTTCCACAAATCTAAAATTCCCAGAATGACAACTATTGCCAGGCAAAGCAATTAACTGGAAAGCACTCCAATTTTGAGGCTGTGCCAGCATTATTATGTTAAAAGTGCATTTTTAAAATGCATCATAACTGGATTTATCGCCAAAGCCCCAAAGAAAATAAAATGCTTAACTGGTCACAAAATCTATGCTAGGCCAAATGTCATATTTATTTGCAAAATTATCAAATGTGACAATCTCTAAACCATTTAGCAATTAAAATATATGAATTTTAAAAATCCACCTACTTAAAATTCTTCTACGTTTTATTGCTTAGAATAACATTAAGCACTGACAAATCATACAAAAAAGACTTCAAAGATGTAGGTGCTAAACTTGCAAAACTTAAAACATTAAAAACATCCGACATCAATGACACCAACTATTTCTTATGTTGAATAGGAAAATGCTTTCATTCTTGGTACATACCAGATTTTCAAACATGAAAATAAGCTACTAAGAATTAAATTCTGATGCTATATAGCAAAAGAACTTTATTGGTCAGATATCTCTCTTTCTCTCTTGCCCTTATTTAGAAGCTATGTTTCTTTTTTTGTGGTTTTTTTTTTTTTTAAAATAAATTTGCTTTTCAAATCACCATTCTCCCAATACTAGATGTCACTCACAGAATGTCCCCAGAGTAGTTTCTGCAAACCAGCCATTTCATTCTGTTGGTGCCTTTACAATTATAGGCAGTGAAATGCATGTGTGCATATACATAAATGTGGAGGACAGACATTAAAATTTAGCAGCGTATTTAAGATTCCAAAATAGAGCAAATTAATGTATCCAGGACCAGCAGAATCTACTCAGGCTTACTGACGTACAGAACTGCTACACTGCATAAAAGGAAAGAAAAGGAGGATGGAAGGGTTGATTTTTGGGTTTTTTGTTTGGGGTTTTTTTTGGTTTCTGGTTTTGTTTTTTGTTTTTTTTTTTTTTGAGGGTGGGATGGGGTGGGATTTTTGTTTGTTTGTTTTAAATACTAGCTCCGTAGTGTTAAAAACAAGAGCTTTGGTGAACAGGAACTCTCTCAGTCTGACTGCAGCATGCTTCCTCTTCCCTTCCAGCCATTAGTGACCTCGCCTCTGGATACACAAACTTTAAGTCCTGCCAGGGCAGTTTCAAATAAAGGTGCACGCCCCTGGCAGCTATTTCTTTCCAAGGCCCAGCAGTCCTGGGGTATCAGAGTTTCTATCAAGATGTTACCACATCACCACCGAGGCATCTGCCTCCCCCTTAGCTCCCCAGCTCTTCTGGGGAAGGAGAAGTGTTGTAAGCTGAATGTGAGAGCAGCAGATCCTACACACAGCTGCACTGCTGACTGTAATGGGAGGGATAAAGCCTTGGCATTTTTCTCTCTCACCTGTGTGGGGAAGCCCTGTGTTACTACCGGCAGTTTGTTTAGCCAGCAATTTAGTCCTATTAAAAAAAATAAAAGAAGCTTCTGATTACTCTTATTTATACAGAATTTATCCAAGATGATACACAGGTGCAAACGGCTCCTTAAGGAGCCAGCTCAGGTTCAGTAAGGTTTTGCAGTGAAATGCAATATTACAAAACACAAAAAGGTTGTTTATGAGGCCCAGAAGGCATTTAGGTGTTTTTGTGCTGCACAGAACCCTGCTGGTGAGCCTGCATGACTCCGGCTGACTTGTCCACCATCACCACCTGGGCACCTCAGTCTTGCCTTCCTGAAACGGGGAGCAGCGCAGAACGAAATGCAGGAACTAGCAGGTTGCTGCTCACGCAGTTCTGGCCCCAGGCCAGCCCTGCTGGACACAAGATGACTCCTGCGGAATCACAAGAGTATCTGCCTTATGCTCTCCAACATTTCAGTTTCCTAGAAAATTTATTAGCTCTAGCACAGGACTGTACGAATGCTCAGAGCCAGTCAGGGCTGATCAGCCATCCCAGAACCTTAAGCATCGGCGAGCGTGTGCCAGAAACCAGCTGAGCAGGACCAGAGATAACAGTGAACTAACCATATTTAAAAAACGCAAAACAAGTTTTCTCTTCTGGACAATAATAACCATCTTCACAATTAAATATTCTTGTAACTGCAAGGAGGATTTGCAATACAAGAGTAAGGGAAAAGAAAAGTCTCCAGAAGACTTGAAATGTTTGATACATTTATCTTCATTTATTTTACCAGCACTTACTGATCTGCTTTAGGAAGCTCACTGAGCATCTTTTGTATGACTTCCATCCTCTTAAATCTTTCCAAATATAGTCTTTGCTGCGGAGAATCTAGTTCAAGAAACTCTCTTCCTGTCATCTTGAAGGCCTGGATCATAAGGAACAAATAAACAAGTGTAATCAAAGTTACACAGCCCCAGTATGTATCAAATAAACTTTTAGACTCTTTTGGCAATCACAAATGCATTTCCTATTTTTCATGGCAGAGTTTTCAGATGCAAAGGGCACAATCCAGCTACAGAAGTCTATGATATTTATGACTACATGAACCCTACCAAACTGCTTTCTTTAGTGATGTTGCAGCTGTGGTTTGACAGTTGCTCAACTTAAGTACTCGCTGTGATGAAAATGGACTATCTCACCCTCCAGGTACTCCTGCCTGACCATCTCCAACCCTGGGGCCATACAGCAGCTTGGATCAGGAAACACACAGATTAAAACTTCTCAGAGGAACAACGGGCAGTGTACTTGTTTTTTCCAGCTAGATCACCTTTTAAGACAATGATCCCTAATGACAGCAGCACAAAGGAAGACACTAACGGGACAACGGATTTTGGCAATACTCCAGGTTTAAATTGACTTAACTGTCAAATAGAACCGTAAGGAAAAAAACCAAGTAAATCCATTCTTTGAAAAGATCTAAACAAATGATGAAGACATCTACTCTGCTTTTATATTCCACAACTAAGGACTTTTTTGTAATTGGTACTCTTAGCCAGAGACATATATCAAGTCAGAAAGCGTAAGTTGTATTGGGTTTACATGGCAAGGTTTTGGAAGTGGGGTACAGGGGCTACAGGGGTGGCTTCTGTGAGAAGATGCCAGAAGCTTCCCCCATGTCTCAGAGAGCCAACACCAGCCAGCTCCAAGATGGACCCACCGCTGGCCAAGGCCGAGCCCATCAGTGACGGTGGTAGCGCCTCTGGGATAAAATATTGAAGAAAGGGGAAAAAAACCTGCACAACAGCAGCTGGGAGAGAGGAGTGAGAATATGTGAGAGAAACAACTCTGCAGACACCAACGTCAGGGAAGAAGGAGGGGAGGAGGTGCTCCAGGTGCCAGAGCACAGATTCCCCTGCAGCCCGTGGTGAAGACTATGGTGAGGCAGGCTGTCGCCCTGCAGCCCATGGAGGTCCACGGTGGAGCAGATATCTACCTGCAGCCCATGGAGGACCCCATGCCAGAGCAGGTGGATGCAGCTGAAGGAGGCTGTGACCCCATGGGAAGCCCATGCTGGAGCAGGCTCCTGGCAGGACCTGTGGACCCATGGAGAGAGGTGCCCACGCTGGAGTAGGTGGATGCACCTGAAGGAGGCTGTGACCCCGTGGGGGCCACACGCTGAAACAGTCTGTTCCTGAAGGACTGCACCCTGTGGAAGGGACCCACGCTGGAGCAGTTCGTGAAGAACTGCAGCCCGTGGGAAGGACTGACGCTGGAGAAGTTCGTGGAGTTCTGTCTCCTGTGGGAGGACCCCACACTGGAGCAGGGGAAGAGTGTGAGGAGTCCTCCCCCTGAGAAGGAAGGAGCGGCAGAGACAACGTGTGATGAACTGACCACAAACCCCATTCCCCATCTCTCTGTGCCGCTCAGGGGGAGAAGATAGAGAAAATCGTGAGTGAAGTTGAGCCCAGGAAAAAGGGAGGGGTGAGGGGAAGGCGGTGTTAGATTTGTTCTTATTTCTCATTATCCTATTCTGTTTAATTGGCCATAAATTAAATTAATTTCCCCAAAGTCTAGTCTGTTTTGTCCATAATGATAATTCGTGAGTGATCGCCCCATCCTTATCTCAACCCACGAACTTTTCATCATATCTTCTCCCCCTGTCCTGTTGATGGAGGGGGAGTGCGAGGGTGGCTAGGTGGGCCCCTGGCAGCCAGCCAAGGTCAACCCACCACAACAGCTTTTGATTAAACCTGGTATTTAGTGATTCAAATGTTTTTTCTAGATGTTTCTCCCCAGAGGAAAGTTTCGCAGACTTACTTTGCTAGTCATACTTACCTTAAGTTTCTTTTATAATTTGAAGCCTGTGTCCTACAGCCTATCTATAGGATTGTGCTTGCTTCGATTCAGGCTTGGCGGGGCGCAGGAGCAGCGGAAGCAGGAACAGGCGGCAGAACCGGGATCAGCGGGGCCGGTGACAGCCTTGAGGTCTCTCGCTTCTGCCCCGTCTAGGAGGAAGGTCTCCAAACCTGTTCTTTAAGTAAACCACAGTCATTACGTCATGGGGCTACACCATGACGTACACACGACCCTCCCTATCTCCTTGCACGCCGCTGTAAGGCAGCGGGAGGTCGCCAAGACCCCGGGGTCCGGTTCAGGGCAGAAGCTCTTACACCGGGAGGCTGCGGCTCACCCCCCGAGCTTTAAGCTA
>NW_009203472.1:28155-41757 GCF_000690835.1 Fulmarus glacialis | reverse complement strand
GGGCCCAGCCCCAGCTCCCGGGCCCAGCCCTGCCTTCCCCCCTCAGCCTCAGGCCGCCTGGTCACCACAGCCTTGCCTGAGGGGGACATAATTTTCAACCTGCTGCAGTAAAGTGTGTAGATCTGGAGCCTGCCTGGCATGCGTGTTGTGCAGGCTGCAAATCACCTCTGATGTGGACGGTGGAGAAAAGGGACTCAAAATCCAAATGCCAGGGCCAGGCGGGCTTGCTCTGGAGGGGTCTACAAACCCAGCTTTTCCCGCTTGCTCCTGCCGGGCTGGCCCAGACTATTCATCTCCCTGCGAGGCCATCGTGACTGAAGTGAGCAGCAGCCTCTTGTCTCCTCTGTCCTGCAGACAGGGCTCTCTCTGTGTAACTTATGAGCTTGCAATAGTGGCCATAATGACTCTGGGACAGAAAAAGGAATACTTCAAGGAGCTGCACTGACAAAAGAGGACAGATAAAAGGCGTCTTATGCCTTTCCATGGCAGACTGCATAAGGACACTTGAAAGCTGGAGTGGCGTGCGGTACCTGCTGGGCTGAGGAGAGCAGTTGAGGCACAGGTAAGAGACCTGTTGGGTGCTGTGGGCGCTCGTCTCTGCTTCGGTTCACATGGACTGAAGGAGTGTGCAACTCTGTGATGAAAAGCTATAAGCAGTGAGGCAACCGATGACAGAAAGTATTTAAGAATACAGGGAATGTAGTGGAAATATAGGGAGCAGGACTGTGTTACCACATCTCTAGCTCCAGTACCATTCTCATGCTTTGATTTCTTCATTTTGCTTTCTTGGATGTTTGTTTATGAAAAGCAAAGGCTAGGAAATTCAGAAGCAATGGGGTATAATTAAACTAAGGCATTTCACCTGTTGCTAGAGTTCTTGCTTGCTGTAAAGTCGGGAGACAAATATTAAAAAATCCTGATCTTCTTAGGGATTGATGCTGTAGTACAGATTAAGGGTTAAGATATTAAACAGCAGAGATATTAACTGTTTTGCATCTGGTTTTACAAAGGAAGATGATGGAGATTTATTTAAACTGCATCAGATATTTAAGGATAACAGATGAAGAATTAGGAAGTGTGCAGATTGACACAAGTGATGATTAAGGGAAGCTTACAGGCTCTAAACGCTGTTAATGTTTCTGACAAATGACAAGCGATACAAGAAGGATATGCACAAATGTGGTTTGAAGGGGCATGGAAACAGGCAGAGCAAGGACTGCTTGGTTCGATTTTGGGCCCTGAACATCATTGCAAGGATAAAATTAACTTTGACAAACTCCCAGCTCTCTAGATGCCCTTCATCTATCCTCTTCTCCTCCTGTGACCTATTAGCTCTGAATTTGTTCATTATATGTCTACCGCTGGTTGCGCAGTATTGAGAAGCACTCTGTGGCCTGCGGGGTATTACCTGGTTGTCTAAGGCTGCATAAAGTCAAACTTGAAAGGGAAACCTGGGTCATCTGGTTTCTGAATAACAAATAGAGCCTGTCCTGGCACTCCATTCTTACTTCAGTTGCAATAAAAAGGACTTACAATGTGGACATAATGTGTTTTTGAGGAAATCATTGTTGTCAGTGTAAAATATAAAAGTGTGGCAGAAGTTTTATAGAACTAAGAGAAATATTAGGATTTCTATGTTTGAAAATGGCACTTTTATCTATTGAGCTAGAAACGTCTTAGTATCTGAGAACTCTTACAACTAGTATTTGGTAACAGTCATCCCACCTTTTTTCTGGGACCTGCTCTATCGCTTCTGGAGAAAGCAAAAGGAGAAGGCTCAACCATATAGATGGCCTCATGGGGTGGGGGGCAAAGAGGAGCTTGTTTGAAATTTGATAAAAAATAGAAGGGCCTGTAAAAAAAAAAGCATTTCTGAAGTTTGGGGGAGGGAGATGGGCAAGCACATGTGCTTGGAGATAAAAAGCCTGAAATAAAGAAGAGAGATATAAGGTAAGTGGCAAGAGGAATTTCATCTACTACCCACCAAGCCTGAAGATGAAGACTGTAAAGGTAAGAGAAAAAGGCGGCTGCAAGTAGTGAGCTGGTAACTATTGTGAGGAAAGTGGGAAGGAGTTGGTGCCAGCGTAGTGCTGACACTGGTCTGGCAGTGCTGCTGAGAAGACAGAAAGGGGGAAGCCCTGAGACAGGGCTGGGAATGCAGTAAGTTCTGGTCTATTGTATGAAAAATATTGAGATATGATGGAGAGGGATATTTTGGTGAGAGAATAAACAATGCCAAGGCAGGGTGAAATGCTGAGGTAGGAGGAAATGGGGGCGGGGGAGGGTGTGTGTGTCACCCTCCCCTATCCTCATGGGAGGGAAAGGGGAGTAAAATGGCAAATCAGATTTTCCTGATGCTTTCTTTTCCTCTCTTCCTTTCCAAGGCTGGCTAGTCTGCCCTACTTGATAAGAGCCCAAAGGTTGCACTGGCTTCTTTCCATCCTTTCTCTAGTCATAAGCTTGTTTCTTCTGACTCCTTTACTTTTGCTCAGTGCCCCTCCTGCCTCCCCCCCATCCCTGAATAGTCCTTTTGTGTCTGTGAAAACGCAAAGTGAATGAAATTTTTGTGAGCAGTCAACGGTGTTGTCCTCCTGTAGCTTTCATGTGGAAACTTCTGCTTGCTTTTTCCTTTTTGCACTCAAAATACTACTACAGGGATACAGTATACTGTAAAAATGTTATACGGCCTTATGTACCCCTTGATTACAACAAATAAAAATTGAAAACCAGGATGATTGTTACAACTGAATTCACAAACCTTTTTAAGGCAATGTTTAAAAAGTACTACAGTCATCAATATATTCTAACGGTTATAGCTGGCAAAGTAAAGGGCTGGTTTCTCTCCTGGTGTAACCTATCTTGAGCAGGGCCCCAGCAGTGACTGTCAGGGAGTCCTGGCTCACAGTGCTGATCAGAGGGTTTTTTTCTCCTGAGACACCATTGGGAATGTTGCTTCATTTTTGTGGACCTTCAGTCATGAGTCAGAAGTGAAGTAACACTTTCCTTTTTTTCCTCCTGAAATTGTGTTTTAAGTAAATCTTTCCTTTTTCTACTGAAGTTGTATTTTTGGTTCTGTTAATCCAGCCTCTTCAGGTATTACCTCTTCTCATGCCTGTATGACACATTAGCTGAGAAACAGAATTATTGTAACTGAGGTTCTTATACAGTCTTAAGCTACATACCCTGAAAAGTGACTCTGATGCTTTTGTTAATTTGCAGAGATAATAGTTTCAAGGGAACTTTTTGCTGAAATGTGACTGAATTCTTTGTTGATACGAAGAGTTGGACTCTTATTTTAGATCTGATCCGAGAGCTAATACTCTGCGTTTTGCCTAGGTATAGGTGACACTTTGGCTTGCTGCATTATACTCAAGTTACTAAATCTCATTGAATGTTTTAAAAGTAATTAGCATTTTATCAGAAAATGTGGTTTACTGGAAAACTACATAACAGTGAAGGGTTTTCACCCTAGGCCATATGTGCATATGCAGACCATATGTGTATCCAGTAATTGAGCACAGGCTCTCAGTATTGCCTTTCATACCTTGATAACCTTGGTATTCGCATTATTGACCGTGCTAAGGGCTTTTTTGCCAAATAAGCAATATTTTGCCAAATATGCAGTGTGAGAGAGAACTGGGGGAAATGGAGTCCTGCTTCCTCTGTGCCGGATGCTGGTTTAGCTGGATAAATGTGGGAGTTTGTGGGAAGCTGTGTCCCCATCTGTAAGGGGCACCACTTACCGATCCCTCCTGTTCTGGGGCTAGAGGAGGGCAGAGGGTGGCTTCCAGGCTGAACAGCAGGAGGAGGACAAGACATCCAGGGGGTATCGGGCTTCACCTTTTAACCTAGGGTTGGTACAGAATCACTCTGCCTGCTGTTCAGAGTTACGATGTAGAGATCCTGGCAGTTCATAGAGCATGGAGATGTTCTGTGAAAGTGAATCTGAGGTTGTTCCTATGGGAAAGTGAGCCTTACCTCATGGCAATGAACTGCTAACTTGGACTACAGTCTGCTTTAAGGCTGTAAATGATTTTTGGTCTTGGAGAGGTAACAAGAAGTTCAGCTGCTGGGCCATGCTTTCAGAGTACGGCATTAGGAGAAGACATACAGTTTGCAGTAAAAGTCTTTCAAGAAAGAAGGTTTTAAACTAAATTTTTTCCACACAAGTTTATTTGAAGGGAGGAAGGGAAGTTTAAAGAGAAAATGTAAATGAGTTTGACTATTCCATGGCTCAGGTTTATTCCTTAAAACTGTTGCGGTAGTTGGAATGTGTTAAAAAGCTGAGGCAAAAATTCTCAAAGCTCCTCTAAAACGGGCAATTAAAACTGAAAAGCAAGTTACAATAAAAATAAGGTTTTTTTTCTTTTAAGTTAACAATAAATCAGTACAGATCCAACTTACCAACAGGTTTTAAGTATATTTGAGCAGAAAACATTTACGGGAGCCCCCCTGTTTTAATTTGAAGTCGCGTTCCCTTCTTGGTGCGGCAGTGATTGTAGCGTCACCAAAGACTAGTGATCAGTAATGAATGTGTCGCACTCGAAGATCCCTCCAGGGTTCTGATTCAATCTTTTGAGTTATAGGATCAGGACAAAATGAACTATTTTTCAGGCTTGTAAATATGTGACAAATGACAGTGCAGGAACTATTGATTCCAATCACACTGATACAATGTTTCATAGTCAGGACAGACCCGCTTTACAAATTACTTGCAAGTTGAACAGCAAAGCCATACATAACAAGCTTCAAACCGTATCAATCTTCTAGGGTGTTTCTGTCACTAGTTGCCTTCAGATTTGAATAAAGCGCCCCAAATTGAAATGTGTGATTTAAATATTTTTCGGAATGAAGTCAGTGCAGCAGTGCTTTGACTTGAAGCCGAATCAGACAGTGGGGCTTGGGCCCCTCATGTAGGGTTGGGGCTCTTGTACAGCAGGGAGCACACTGTCATTTAGCTAATGTTGGCAATGTTTGAATAGCCCGTAGATGAGAATAACGGACTCTCCTCTCTGTAGAGAATGTTACTGCAATTACTGCAGTACAAGAAACATCTAAAGATGAATCTAGGACACCTCACCTGACTCTGAGGAGCCAGTTAAATTTTTGGGGAATTTCTTTAAAACAGTGGGCATAATTGGAAAATGTAGTTGAATTTTCTGTGTGTTTCTAAAGCTAAGATTTTAATGTGTTCTAATCTTGATAAAACACTTTATTATGAATATTTTAGACTGCAGGCTAATAGAAAATTCTTACCCTCTTGGAAAAGAGAGACAATAATGAACAAACTAAAAATCGTGTTGCATACACATGTTGAATATACAATTTTCTTCTGGCAGATGCTTAGAGGAGCCACCTGAGGGTGGCAAGTTAGTAGTGTCAATTAACATACTAAAGAAAACTGCCTAGATGCTATGGTAATGAAGGCAATATAGTAACCTATACAAAATGGAAAAAACATCTCTAGTCCAGAGTCTGCTGTATACAAATAGGTTTTTTGGTGGTAGCTATTTGTTATAGCTAGGGACCTACAGTATTCATAATGCTTGAAATCTCCCTCTGCTGTATAGCAAAGTCAAATGAAAGCTGAAAATAGAACACTTTTTTGTTTGTTTGTTTTTTTAGTTAGGCAGAAAATTACAGAACATTTAGAAAAGCTCCTTTGATTAACTGATAATAAATGGCCTACAATGTTTTTCAGTGGGATATGAGTAAACAGCTTCACCTGAGAAAAGCTCTTGGTCATTAGTAGTCATCTTCAAAGTTAGTTGCAGCAGGAAAACAATAAAAAGAAATATCCATGTTACTAATGAATTATTATAGTGCACTTTCAGTTACAGAAAGGGATGCAATAATTTGAGCTGTGTAACTATTATTTCTGTTTCCCAGCTCACTACCATTATCCAGAATTCAGCCTTAGTTCACCATACTTATCACATACTCACCTTAAAGGAGCCCTGTGTGATGATTTATTATAGACCTTTTTCCCTGCTGCTTGAAGGAACAAGCCATCTGTGTACCATAAAGGTATGATAAAAAGCTTTACAGTGTTGTCTGTGAGGCAGATCTAGGCGGTTATTACAAAGAGCAGCTCTTGTTTTAGAAGGTGCTTCTACCACTGTGAGCTCTGCTGGACCAGCTGGGATGTAGACCCATCCTTTGCTTCACACCCTTTCACCTCCTTCCTTCTCATCTATTATTCTTCTTCACTGAAGTGTGATAAACGAAAAGGCAAGAGAGGTTAGGGAAACAGTAATGCTACAACCAACCTCTCATTAGAAAGTCAAGCTCCTGGCAAGATTGTAATTAAGTAGGGTTTTGCTTGACCACGTAACTATATCAAACCATGTCATTGGCTCAGTCTACTCAAGCCAGGTCAAGCTTCATCTACTGACCTCACTAAGTGAAATCTTGGTCTGGAAGCTATTTTAACTGCAGCATGCTGCTAAATCTAGGCTGTAATTGCCTGGAGTTTATTTGGCTGTGCAGGCTGCAGTTATAACCCAGTCAAAGCGCAAAGAATTCAGCTTTGCCAAGCCAAATCAAGCCAGGCTTGGAGCTTCCCAAGTGAATTTTTCCTCAAGCCGGAATCCATTTTTTACTGCTTCACTTGGTTGATCAATGGGTCCCATTCAATGATAATATTGACTTAGAAAACTAGCTCAGAATGTCAGATGAAGTTCATACCGCTCCAGTCTACAGGAGGTAAAGGTAATCATCAGCACTTTACAACAGAGCAACAGCACAAAGTGAAGAGAGATTTTATTTAGTCCTTTCCCGAATCTACAAGAAGATGCTATTCTAGTGCTTTTTCATGGGTTTGGGGAAGCACTTAACTGCAACTTCTCACTAGCTCCTGTTACTCCCTGAACCCCTGTGCTTGCTATTCTATAAGTGGCTAGGCTCACAATTTCTGACCCAATATTCACAGATAAATCTCTCTGTCTGGTGTTGTATGCAGCAATTGGTTTTTAATCTGTTGCGATGTGACATTTCATGTTGGCATCCATACTTTGAAAGGGGAGGTTCACTTCTGCCTTTTTGTTTCAAACAGCAAATAAGAATACAGTAGCATGTTCCATATCCTCTTTACAAAACACCTGTAAGGGTTAGAGCAAACCTCAGGGAAACACAATTTTAAATATCACAGGTTCTTATGGTTACCTCAGTCAATTCAGACCCAAATTTGGCATTGTTATGGTAAACTTTATTTGATGTTAGCTAGTAAAAAAAACTTAAGGATGAGAATAACTTATATTCTCACCTTTCCTTTGAGTTGTCCACAGAAGTTTGACATTCCTGAGTTTCTTTGCCTTTGAATGGTACAGTACACAAGGTAATACATACTGATGCAAAAGTGTAAGAAAACAGAAAATTTCTTCTTACTCCCTTAGCATCCTCAACAGTGTTGCTGCTGGTGAAAAAAACAGCTGCTGTGGCAGCTGCATAAGAAAAGGGATAGACTTAGCTCCACTATCTCACACTGCACTAGTCATTTCAGCTGATGCATTGGCAGAGTTCACACTATGTATAAACCTGACAAAAAATGTTTCCAGTATGTCTGTGGGAAATCTATGGGAAGGGGAAATAGAGCAAGGCTGTGACCCTCTGCTCTTATGTTCTCAGAAATACATACTGACTCCAGCTGAGAGCTTTCAGGAAAACCACAATTAAACCTTTTTCTACTTATAGCCTACAGAGTGTGTATGATCTGTTTGCTGTGTGTACTCAAGTTGGAAATGTCGGTATCAAAAAGCTCTGGGAGGTCGTATGGGTAAACTTGCAATGCCTCATTGGATAAGCAATTTCTGAATCTGGCATCCAGTGTGTAAGACTCAGTTCCTGAGAACTGAATTCCTAGTGAATATAAACTTAAAGCTTGCTTAACAATTTGATATATTACTCTTAGAATCATAGAATGGTTGAGGTTGGAAGGGACCTCTGGAGGTCATCGGGTCCAATCCTCCTGCTCGGACAGGGCCACCTAGAGCCAGTTGCCCAGGACAATGGCCAGATGGCTTTTGAATATCTCCAAAAATGAAGATTCCATAACCTCCCTGGGCAATCGGTGCCAGTGCTCGGTCACCCTCACAGTAAAAAAGTGTTTCCTGATGTTCAGACAGAACCTCCTGTGTTTCCATTTGTGCCCACTGCCTCTTATCCTGTCACTGGGCACCACTGGAAAGAGTCTGGCTCAGTCCTGTTTGCACTTTCCCTTCAGGTATTTACATAAGATCCCCCTGAGCCTTCTCTTCTCTAGGCTAAACTATCCCAGCTCTCTCAGCCTTTCCTCATAGGAGAGATGGTCTAATCCCTCAATCATCTTCATGGTCCTTTGCTGGACTATCTCCAATATGTCCATGTCTCTCCACAGTGTTAACTTGTCCATTCCTGGACCCTTGGCCAAGATCTGTGCCTGTACAGCATGTTTGGACTTCCAGCCTGCCACCTCGTTTCCTTGTAGCGACCCATAAAATTGTAGGAAAACAGGTACATGTGTCTCCTGTAACATTCTATTCCCAGCTGTTGTGCTATGCACTCAGCCATGTGGACACTTACTTGCTAAACTTAAGCATGTAATAAGAACCTTTAATCTGTTAACTTATCTTTAAATTCATGGCATTAAAAAGAAACTCCAACTTATTCTGTCTTCTAAAATGCGAGATTACAGCCTGGATGCAGCCACACTAGTGAAGTGAATGCTCAGGGTTCTCAGCAGTGGCACCCAAAGTCCCACTGCTTCTTGAGCCCATGCTGCTGGTGAGAAGGGATTATGTCCTGGCAGGGTTTTTTCACAGCCCTAGAAAGGATATCTTCTGCCTCTGAGCTGGCACAGAGGGTGATACAATTGCAAGGCTGGTCCATCGCATGCAAACCTCAGGAGCAGCAGATGGCTGACTGCTGTTATTAAACTGTGCGTCTTTCCCTGAAGAATTAAGGTTGTCCGAGTGTAATAACCTTTCTCTTTATCTCAGGATTGTTCTCAAACAACAGTTAAAAGGGGGAAACTGCTGATAAAACATTATCCCTTCATCTTGGCTACTGTATTTAGATCTTTTGTGAATTTTGTATGACATAGCCAAAGAAAAGTTTAAATATTTACTTGACACCAAAATCGGAGGAAAAGCAAGGAAAAAAATCTCTTCAGTTTAAATGTAGATCAAGTGAACTGCATGAATAAAGCTCTGGTGTGTAGCCTTTCTGTAATTATTAAGAAAGAAGGGACCATGTATTACTTAGTATTACTTCGGTGCTGCCAGGATTTTATAACATCACCGAATGATCCTCCAGTAACCTCTGGCTCCTTAGCATTTTTCCCCTCTCAGAGGGAATATTCTTTATTATCCATGAAAACATAAAAAATTATTTCATTTAAAATTAGATATGTACATCCTCAGGTGTCTGCTATATTTCATTAATACTGAGTAATGTCACTCTTCTAACTGATGAAATACATCTCTAATAGAGCAGTATTTTTGAAAGATATAATAAAGTGGCCTTTGAAGTGTCCAGTACTTGTAAATTCATCAGACATTATTTTAATTTTAATGGCACGAAGTCCAGTAATACTCTGTTGCTCATTCACTCAGACTTTTCTACTGAGAGAAAAATAATTTAGCATAACTCATATTCTAAATCTGTTTTTCAATTTAGTGTTTCCAGAATCTTGTAGTATGTGTATATATTGCTATTTTATTCAGTGCTTAAGGCAAGCTTGTGTGCATGATTTTGCACAAATAGGTAATGTGCCATTACTAATAGCCTACTTTTAAAACCATACCAAGCAACTTCTCTCAGCGTGAAACAAATTAACTATTGGGGATCTAAACCAGAAATCATTGATAGATCATAGTCAGGTCTTCAGGGTTAGCTTGAATCATAGTGCTAGGGGTGAAAGGTCAGAACTTCAAATACTTCCCAATTCGTTATTTCCTTTCTTAATAACATTCACTTAGTTACAGCTGTTACTACTTCCAGGCCCAAATGTGTGGCCTTGTTTGATAAAGATAAGATTTCATTCAGGAAAACCTATGTGCAGTTTCTCCTTAACTTTGTAGCTGAAGCACTAAAAGATCAAACCAATAGCCAGGTCACTTGTATGCACCATGCATACACAGCCATCCGATGCACCATGGCATACGTTAAATCCTGAGTAGGGCAAGGTAGAATAGGAAAAACTCCTTTTGCCCTTTGGTAATGAACTATTTTGAGTCTATTGAACTAAAATTAGCTGAAAATTGAAGGACTTGGGATGGTTCCTTGGCTGAAGTGAATTTTCTCATCCCACTCATGGGGACATCCTATTCCTGTGCGAAGACAAGTTCATGGTCTGAAGGCCGGATTGGTACGCAAGCCCTTGTAGAGGTCTGATCTTTAAAGGCATGTCCAGGAATAGAAAGGACTTAGGAAAGTCCAATAATCCCTTCCTGGCAGAATGGGTTCCCAAGGGGCCAATCCAGTTGGCATATATTAGAGCAATCAGCTGGTGTTTTATAAGGTTGCGGAGCCTAGCCCTGCGACTGAACTGGGGTGGTCTAGCCTGCTCTGCAGAGAAATGGAGTCTTAAAGGGCTACTCTTGTGAACACTTTGTCTTAGAGTACAGACCTTGTGTGTGGCTTCTTGCCTTGGAGTAATTTGCACAGTTTGTCAGAAGTGGTATGTTGGAACACTTTTATAATGGAGGCAAGTGGCATTTGTAGGGTGTTTTTCCAAAAGAATGTAGTCCTAACGGTTGCCTTCAGGAAGCAAGGTTGATTTTGTAACTAGTAGCCTCTTACAGTAGTATTTTGTCATTTGCTTGTGTGTGAATGTTTTCAGAACCTTAATTTAATCAATAGTTTACAAATGGCTGGAATTAAATGTCAAGTGAAATTTCAAAATCTGGGTAAATGCATTAACTTTAAACAGAAGCTCTCCTTTCCTATTTCAGGTAAGCAATTAGTGTTTGGTCTTCTCTAATTTTGTTTTTCTTTCAAAAGTTTTCATTCCCCCCTAAAATGTTCTGTTCCTCTTCTGACTGACAGGAAATATATATCATGTTTTGAAAAAAGAAAGCCATGGTATTTTGGTGAAGTTTTATTTCATTTTGCTCATTTCGCTCTCAATCCACCAGTCCCTAAGCTAATAAGCCACTTCCCTGTGGTGCAGTGCCCCCTGAGTTCAGTGGCCATTGCTTCCTCCTTGTGAAACTTCAAGGGTTAGCTCTACTTAGGTAACAGGTGAAAGCACACCTGGGTCCTGGCTGCAGCTTCCATCTGGAAATTCATTAGATGCCAACAAAACATTGTGTTCTCCAGAGAGAACACTTTATTTACTTTCCCAAAAAGGACTTGTAACTTTGTCATTGGCTAACTACTGCCATAATATAATCGTCTACTAAACAAATACTGTTTGCTGTTAAAATCTTGGCCACCTCTTGCTGTTTCTATTAAAGTCCAGATGTGTCATTCGTCCATAAGAACTGTGTTAGTAATCAGTTTAATGAGCTGTACATATTCCTTCTCATTCTTCTGCACACTGAAAGAATAAAATATGTACCCAAGTAAAAAGAACTACTAGCATACATTGCAAGTGATTTTTTGGAGACACGTCATACGTTTTTTTTTTTTTCTTTCTGCTGAAGACTTTGTTCATTAAATGTTTTTTGTCAGATACAAATATGTGATCAGGTGAATGGATAATTCCATGTCTGCTTCTACCTCTGAATTTGTTTTGCCTAGCATGGCATCCAGAATACTGTTGTTTTATAGTTCAACATTAATTCCAGGGAATAGATAACATTGTTTTCTTGTCACAGTGCTGTAATATTGTTTTTCCTCTTGTTTAGTATATTGACTCTAGACACGCAGTGAATGAAATTTGCTTCTAGCTTTTCTAAGCAGAAACATATGAAGTGCCATTGGTCAGTGGAAGTAGTAGGTATGTTCACAGATTCATAACTAAAAGTTGCCTAATTTGAAAGAGAACAGGAGGCTATTGAAACATATGGTAGGTCATTCTGATTGACATCCAAAGTGATTTCAGGGCCAAAACTTAATCAATAAATACAGTTTCTTTCTAGAATAAGTTTATTTCTGTCATTGTCAGGAGGTAATCTGTGTGCATCTGAATTCTTATCAGTGCCTCCAGGTTTAAAATTTTGGATGCACATCGTGCTCTCAAGCTGAAACTTGGGATGTGACATTGCATTGCACGCAACCAGAGTTGAGGTCAATAGACAAACAGAGCAAAGCTCATGTGCACATGATCAGTGTAAATTGAAACACCAACACGCTTCATTTATGTATGAACTATTCTTGCTTTCACTATGAGAAAAATATTAATCAGAGTAATAAAATGAATGTTAATATAAGTAAAGCCAAAATATTCAAGATTAACAACCAATGAATGTTATAGGATAAATCTCTTCAATTCTGATCTCTGCAGTATGCAGTATTCTGATTCATTTAACTTCAGAGGGAGAATGAGATAGAACAATACTAGGAATCAAGTCCTATTTGAGTAAAGTAGAAATTATGAAATGAAACAATTAGCTTAAAAAATTATTTTAAATTGAGCTTAAACAAATCTGTAGGTTGTAACCGCTGTCACCACAAATCCTGCTTCTGCAGAACAGCTAATGGTCTGAGATACTGAGGAAGCAATATCTGGTTTGAAAAGTTAAACCTTGAAAACAAATTAGTGGAGAAGTTAAAGCTACATAATATTTCCATAAATTCTAATTTGTCTGTAAATACACACTAGTGCAAAGACAAAAAGGAGTTTTTCTATTCATTCTTTTATAATGGGATTATTCTAGTGTACACTATAGAAGGGATTTTCCATGCATCAGCTGCTATTGTATGACCATACATAATTGGGTCTAAGTGCTTACATCAGCTGCCTATTATGTGAAATTAATTTTTGGAACATATGCTGTTGTATTTATACCATTGTTGTTTCATGCTAGATTAATTCTTCAAGGGTTATAATCACATGACACTTATCATTTTAATTATGCCTCTTTAGTTGCAACATATGACAGCTTTTGACTTCTCACCCTCTCCTTCTGCATGTGTGACAGATAAAATTATTAATAAATGCCTGTTTATTATGTAGTTATGCTGTACATGTCCACAGGGTGTAGGTTGGCCTCATGTATTTTACCCAGAGTACAGTGTCAGCAGAGCCTTTGTGGTTTGCTAATGAGCTAAATCCCGCTAACACCACACACACTCTAAACTGCCAAAAGCCCTTTACATATTCAAACACATACAAAGACTCAGCTGGGTCTTTTGTGTAAAAGATTAACTCTTTGTTCCAATTAAAGATGAGCTGGCCTGGCTTGGTCCAAGCAATTAAGAACTGGAAGTAATGAACAAAATGATGGGCAAGGTGGTTTCATAGTAACATTCAACCTTGTGATAGTAAACAGGTATTTTTGCAAATTTTGAACCTGATAGGGAGAAAAAGTTAGGTTCCTGAGAACCCTTTTCCTCATGCTGGTCTCTTAGATGAGATCCATCAGACATCCTGGTCTCATTTCTAGCAAGAAGCTGGTTTTGGCTGTAGGCAGGTAGAAAGGGAAATGTTCTGAGATAACTTAGTGCACTTAACCCTGA
>NW_009203472.1:4852-28124 GCF_000690835.1 Fulmarus glacialis | reverse complement strand
CCTGCTGAGGTCTGGGTTGCACACTACTTGACTTTACATCTTCAATTAAGGGAAACATTTATTAGTAATTTCAAAACATTTTGGCTTTAAATAAAAAGTTTGAAACTGCTGGCTTCAGAGCCTGCTGGCCAAGTTTTCTTGTGTTATTTTTCCTTTTCCTTTAATTTTCTTTCTCTCATTACTCTGAAACATTTGAAACTAGCTAAGTACATATTTGTTTGAACTGTTGTCTTGGTTAAAACTGGCTGAGTCATGGTCAAGGGCAGCTGACTATATGCAGTGGAAATGAGGAGCATGCACACAGTGCTGCTCAATATGCGAAGAAACTAAAATGCCTTCTGCAGTCCTTTTCAGCAATAGTAATATTGGAGTGGCTGATGATAACCGGCAATACCTTTCCAGGCAGAAGTATGCTTTGAGTGTTTTTAAGCACATGTAGATAAGTGACATTGCTTTCAAACAGTCTGTCTTATTCTGTGCCCAGTGCCACAGGATCCTTCTAAACTCTTGTGCCTGAACTTCATTGCAAGCAACAGGTAGTTGTATGCCATGGATTCCAGGTACAAATTTATAGTCTAAAATAAACATGGATTTTTCTGATCTATTTAAACAGCCCTGACATGAGTAAGCAGAGGGGTGCCCTGGCCCTGCTTGCTCTCAGTTCATCAGGGCCATCAGTCCTGAGTGTCTACCAGCCTTCCAGCTGGGCACCCTGTGGCTCATGTGTGGGGTGGCATGCTGGCTCTCCCATTCCCCTGTGGCACACTGTTAAGGGAACCAGGTTTTAATAGCTGGCACAAAGTAGGAAAAACTTACAATTTTTTTTTTTTTTAAATAAGTAAATATCTGAACAAACAGAAGAATGTTTTCAAAGCTACTTGGCCAAGATATTGTTTCTTGTTAAAGCAACTTTAAAATCATTTGTCTGTCATATATGTATATTAATACAGTTCTTGACACAAATTGAACAAAATATTCTCATGGGCATTGCATACTCTTTTAAAAAGCATAAGTATTAGCAGAAAGTTCTATATAGTAACATGTGATTTGGCAACCTTAGGAAAAAAGGTACCTTGTGAATTAAACACTACTTTCAGTGAGACATTTGTTATCTCAAAAGATAAATCAAGGTTTATTTGTTCTTTCTCAAGAGCTAAAATGACTACTGTTCCAGTTAAATTGACTTAGTAGGATAAAGGAAAGCAAAACTTGCCCTAGTGTGATACCATTTCAATGAATGGAGTTACCTGAACTGAAGGAAAGCAGAAGTTCATGTGTCCTGCTAGTATTTGAAACTGATTCTACTATTTTCCTTAAATGTAGCCATAAAGGCAGAAAAATCTCCAATCTGAACCAGGTTTGTAAAGTTATTTAAATGCCGAGAATGCCAATGAGATGACAGCGGGCTTTTTAAAACTCTGTCACTAATGGGAATTAAATGTCTAAGCTCTTTTAAAAATCCCACTGGGCACAACCTACTGTGTTAAATGTCTGAATACCTTTAAAAAACCTGGCCTTCTGTACATCACAATCAGTGGAAAATTTCTATGAAATCTAAGATGTCTTAATACTTTCAGGACTGGACATAAATCTCCATTAACTTTTAATGAGACTAAGGTTTTTTCGAAACTATTTTTTGTAACATTAGTGTGTCATTGTAACGCTTGTTTGTCTTATTTTATAATCACATAATCCAGTAGATTTCATTGTCACTTTGAAGGGTGGCACAGAATAACCTTCCCAATGCATCAGTTAAAGCATGTCACTGGGGGGAGGGCGGGCTGGTTTTCTTGTTCTTGCTCCGCTTTTTTTATGGTTTCTGTTTTTTCACCTCCATAACCTTGTCTGATGGGCATCCCTCACATTTACAATGCCTGATGTGCTTCCTGACATCTGTTCAATTTGATTTTCTATAATTTCCATTGATGCCCCTGTTTTCCTGCCATTAAACTAGTATATGGCCCAGCTGTATTCTGGGTCAAGAATGGGCAATCTTTTAAATCTAGTATAAGGTGAAATATGACTGTGGAATGGGAAAGGGAGGAGGGGGAAGACAAGGACTGTAAAACTGACTGAAGGGCTGTCTGTCCTGGAAAGGGAAGGTGTGTGTTTTATCTGGGAGAGTGGAAGAGAGTGAAGGTGCATGTATATTTAAGGGAAGAGTATAATATATTTGCCGGCACTGGAAGGCTGTGCATCACCAGCAGCTGAAATTCTGTGTCTGTAGTTGAGATGAATACAAGCAGACCATATCAGCCTTTCTAGCCGACGGTGACTAGCCATTGACCTTAACCCTGAAGGAAAGGGGCACTCTCACTAGGGGAATTGCATGCTTACTCAGCCCTAAGCCACATCTGAGCCGAAGCTGCCAATTTTGCCAAATTGTGTGTGATGCTTTTGAAATGTGGACTATTGTCCACCAGGGACTAAGCTGAAATGACCGAATTCATTTCACTTAGGTTTTCAATGGCAATAACATTATTTTAAAAAAATACCAACTATAAAACATTTATCATTCTGATTTTATTCATCTTTGTCATTTACTTATGTTTCATGGTAGTTTGTAAAAGGCAGTGAAGTTAATGTCCCATTATTTCAAACCCCCAAGGTTAGATTTTCAGGCTTAAATTGAATTTTAAAACCACATGTATAGTTAATTTGTACATTAACAAAATTTCTATCAATCACAAGAGCCTTGAGCTCTTGCAGATTTTTTTCACTTTTTACTGAAATCATTAATAGCTGAAAAAGAGCCTAGAGATTCTGAGATAGGTACTCTGAAATGCCTCTGAGCAATAGACATAGAAATGCTTCCTTAGGTGAATCTTTCGAGTTCCTCTGCTATGCAGAATAGCAAACACAAACTTAAGAGCTAATGAACGTTTAGGTCATTGGTGCCAGTACTGTCAGAGCATCCTCTAACAGTGTTGCTAGCAAGTATAATAACACTTACAGCATTGTGTTGGTAGTGTGATTTTTTTTTTTCCTTTTTTTTTTTTAAGAAAACTAAGCCACAGAGCTTTTAACTGAACACTTTGAAGGACTTTGCTAAATCAACTGGTAAATTTTAAAATAGTTGCTTTGTCAGGAAATCTATCTTTTTTTCCTTCATTGAGAAATTTTTAGAACTGACTCTGTCATGTTTTCCTGGAGACAATGAAAATTGGTCACAGAACTCATTGGTCTTGGAGACAGAATGATAATATGCTTTATATTAACGTTTTAAAAAATCAGACTTTCTTTTTCAAAGGAATGAGATTTTAGGGAAATCCTGTTGTTTATTCAGTTTTGAAAAGAAGTAGAAAATGCCCAGACAACAAAAGTTGTGCCACAAACTGTGTCCAACACAGGTAGAGAATGACTGTACTGAGTATGTTCTTCAAGGCCTCAACTAGGAGTCCCCACACGTTTGGCTGCTTGCAGAGCCATACGTTTGTAAATGCCCATAAAGCTGCCTCTCATCTTGACTTGAGCTGCAGAATTAGGGACAGCCTTAAGCTCTGTCTTACTTCAGCACTCTCTAAACCTGTTTGAGGCCACACAAGCTCTGAGAAATCAATTGTTTGATAGCCTATTCCTCTGTGGTCAATTGCTTGCAGCACAAAACTAACTTTTGGCAGAGCTGGGGATGAACAGACGTAGAGGCAGCCAGCCCAAACGTGTTCCTTTTGGACAAAGAATGGAATATGGGAACTACCCTGAAATAACCAAAGGACCCAAGATGATCTAACTGTGCTTCAAAAAAAAAAAAAAAAATTGGTCTTCTCCCCAAAACTTCCTTATGTTTTTCCCCTCCTACAAAAGGCCACACTGCTGTCATACTCTGTTTTTTTCTGGAGACCTCACTTTGATCTGAAGCAAAAAGCTAATAATGACCCAGCTGACAACCAGGCAGATGTAGCTGTTGTTTGTACAATTATTAATGGAAATGCTCACACCTTCACTGACCTATTGCCTGTATTCATATTTCCAGAAAATTGTACTTGAGTAAACTTGATTCCATAACATCTTGCCTGTTTCCTCTTATCAGCTATATTCATTTCTTGCACTTGTTTTTATTGTGTTTTTTAGAATCTAACTTCTAAGGAGAAAGGTATATGGCTCCTTATGTTAGTCAGCTTCTAGTAGTGAGAACACTGCCCAGGAAAAAGGGTGCCCAGGCCACTACTCCAGCAAAAGCCACTAATTGTAGCAGGGACTTTCTGAGAACTGATGGGTCATCTCCTGCTGTATGTTATGGTCTATGGTGCATCTCTTTTCATATGAGGAGAAAAAGGATAGAATTTGTGGTTTTCAGATCTATGGAAATAGAAAATTTTCTGATTTGTATGTATAATTATTTTTGGCTTTGGAAGAGAACTGGAAATAAATACCCTGCCAAGCATTTTCACTTCAGCTCGTTTCAAAGCCAACTTCTTCTGTATCTTGGTAATGGTTAGAAGAAAATGAATTTGGCCTCTTGCTGATAATCACATTTATCCCCTGCATTACTTAGCATTGTGTCAGGATTGAAAATTAACCTCCTTCCGCAATTTTAAACCACCTTGACAATAAATATGTAGCTGGCTTTTGAGTCAGCTGTGCCTTAGGAAAGCAAGTGCAATGGTGGTGTCAGGCTGCTTATTCAGATGACTCCTTGCTAATATGAAGCACGTGCTGAGCTGATCTGACATTGCTCATCCTGATCTGTGTCAGTTACTAGGGTATATCAAGATCCACCAGACCTTGAGCAGAAACAGAGCGGGCAGCAGCCAACACATGCTCTTCTCTGAAGAGTCCCCGAGTTTCATTGTGTGTGCTTCTACTCTTTATGCACTGGGCAGCAATGGCAAGTAGGATTTTGGGTATGTTAAGGGAGTTCTGTGAAACTCCAGGCAATGGAACACAACACCCTTTCATAAAATGCATTTTAGTAAAGTTTGGAGGGCAATCTTCCTGTGTTATTGAGTGCCGCAAGTCTTACTGTTCGAATGGTCAATTTTTTATGCTTGATATTACCCTAAGTTGTAATATAATCCTTATCTGTAGCTTATAAAAAGAAGCTACAGAGATGCAGTAGAAGGAACAGGAGAATGATATGAAGGAAATATAATTTCATACCCATCATTTTTGATCATTGAATTATGCTGGCTGAAAAGCTTCTATCTATCCCCATCAGAATCTCATTACAGGTCAACTTGCAAAGTAAAGTAATACTCAGTAAAAGTAAAAGTGACAGAATTTCTCAGCTGGCAGATGGCCCAATTCCACAATTATTCACCTTAGATGGTAGTCACGTGCATAATACCAAAGAGCTTTACCAGCAAAAGTGATTAATTTGCACAACTATGTGCTGAAGAAATGGTTCTTTGCAATTTGGAAGCGAAGAACGTACTGGTTTTTTGTGTATTTAATTTAAATTAACTGAGACACAGTGAATGTAAGAATGGCCATACCAAGATGGCCTTGAGGTGATTCTGACTCTATTTTCTGGCCTCTAAGAGGAACCAAAAGCAAATACCTAAGAAATAGTACCAGAACAGGGCAAACACATAGTGATACTTCGCCAAATTGATCTATCCTGCTGTGATTTGTAGCTTAGAGAGGCTGATGTGATACCTTTTTCTATTCAGTAGCTCTCAATGGATTTTCCTTCCATGAATTTGCCTTGTTGCGTTTTGACCCTGTGTACCTATTACTAGCTAATAATCAACATTTATGTTCAGGCAGACTCATTTCACTGATTATAAAGGTTGATTATTTTTTTAACAACCAAACTGTACCCTACTAGAAACATTCGTGGAGCAGATCCAGGGAGGTTGGTGAACCCTGGTACTGTCTGCTTCTGAATTGTTCTCCAGCGCTGGGGAGACAGGGCTATGCAAGCATAACTACTGCACACTTTTTAAATGGGTAAATAAACCTTACATTTTTGTGTGTGATTAAATGCTAGCAAAGCATAGAATTAAGCAGGAGGCAGGCGACACCATAATTGGAAGACACGGAACATTTCAATCTATAATGCTCTTTATTCTGAGGAAACTTTGAAAGTCATCTTGAATTAATTGTTTTTAAGGAAAAACATGCTTCCAAGCAAAGCAGAGGAAAGAGAATTCCAGGGAAAGTTTTTAAGCATCTAAGATCCTATTTCAAGGATTTTGGCTAATACTATTTCTTAATGAGTCCTTTTTACAGACTAAATTTTGTGTATGTGTGCTTATGTGTACCCACTTGATGATTTTTGTTAGCTGCCTGCAGAAGTTTCTGCCTTCGTAGAATCTTGCCGATTCCCTCAGGTCCAGTTTCTTGTCTGAGGAGACTGAAGCTCCCCCAGAGCTCTGCTGTCAGTCTACAAAGCTGGTTGCTTCCCCAGAGCTCTCCAGCTTCCCCATAGGATTAAAGCCACTTGTCTTTAGGGTTTTGTCTGACTGAAGACATTGAAGGCTTTCATGTTTACAGCCTGTGAAAGTGCACTTTTATTGTAAGGATTACTATTTGCCTTACTTGGCTTACTACTGTAGACACAGACCACTTTTCCTCACTACTTTAATTTTGGCTGTAGATGAATTGCCTTTTCCTAGAAAGAAATAAAGATGAAATAATAATAATCCTTCTGTCACAAAAGAATATCGTTTCTGAGGTTTATTCTTACAGACTGAATAGCCTATATTTTAAAAGAAAACAGATTGTCAGCCCAGTATATTAGCTTCACTTGAATCTTTACCATTCCATGGTATTTCTACAAAAGGCAGCAATGCTAACTTTTCTGATTTTTTCAGTTCTTAGAGTGCTAAAATACTTTTTTGGGGATGGTTCTCTCTGGTTCTAGGGTTACTGGCTATATTACTGTTTGACAGGTGCTGTTCCTACAACCAATTGAGAAGACTTTGCTGAAAATATTTTTTTGTTTAATGTCCTAATTGTGAATTATAAAGAAATTTGAGATGCCTTGGTTGTTTCACTTTGTTAAAATTAAAGCTGTGCTTTTCTACCTTTTCTGGGGTCTTGTGAAACGTGCTTAGTTGCTAACAGAACTACTTCACTTCTCCAAAAAGCTTTCTGTCCCTGGAAAGCCAGCATAATGGGGAATGCTCTCCTTCATAGAGCCTGCTGTTTGAGCTCTTCACCCTAGCTGAGCTCACATCCTCCCTGTCATAATCTCCAGCCTCATGGGTAGGCTGGGGATATCTTCTGCACGATTCAAAGCACTAATTCCCTCTTTAATGATCACATTACTGTAAGACAGATGAGATATTTTAACTGTCTTCATTTTTCAAGGTATGACTCCATCTGTTTTTATCATCTTCCTTGACAGTGACAAACACCTCTCAATCAAGAAATGCAGTGATTACATAGTCCCTTTTTTAATTTGGTAGTTTCAGACAACGGTATCCTATTGTAAACAGAGGGTTTGTAAAGAGGCAAGGGTGGCAATGTCTAGAAAAGAGAGAGGTGTCTGAACCCAAGAAGGACCAGCCCAATTAAGAGATCCTGTAGGGCTGCTATTGCTTAAGAATACATGGTAAGAGAAGCAAAAATTTGGACAGGGCACGGGCAGACCTGGTACCTTGTATGTCTTTGGCTCCCTGTGATCTCCCTGCTTCTCAATGGGTTCTGTGTATCCATGTAACATCTCCCAGGAGAGAGAATTTTACAAGGAGAAAAGCCCCACTCACACTGCAGGGCCCTACCAAGTTTCTTCTCAAGAAGCCTTGCTTCATAACCACAATCTGCAACTCTTGCAATGAATTCAAATGCTGTACTGATAAAAAGATGAACAGTATAGTTCATCTCCATTTCTTCTTTGCATGTATTTGTTTGGGACATAGAATTTCAAGCATCTAAGCATGTCCATTATTGACCTCAATTTCAAATACGTAAATCTTTGCTGATACTATCCTGTCTGAGCTATTGGCTGCAAAAATGATGCAGTTTTCATTTTGTTGAGCTTATTTATCATAATAAGGGGAAATGCAGTATTTTATCCTCAGTTCCAACTTCATAAGCACACACAAGTCCTTTTTCAGCTCCTTTTGAAATCAATGTGAAGAAATTGATTTCAAAGCCCAGTGAATTCAGTAGGAGTTACTCCATTGACTTTTAATGTGCTTTCAGGTGTGCTCTGTAATAGTGGTATGATCACACCTGAAACACGAAAAATTCAGTTTTAAAATCTGCAATAGAATGATGAAATTCTTATTAGAATAAGAACTATCCTGCAAGGTGGACTCTTGGGGTAGTGTTTGCCACAATTTTAAGTGTATGCAGCCCCCACTGAGGAAATAGTCTTTTTCAGTCAATTCAATGAGTGTAGAATCGGAATCTCCAAGGGCTGTGATAGGCCTACTATAAATTTAAAAAGCTAAAGAAAGTATTCCTGAACTTCAGAAGTGAAGGCAGTACTCTAGATTCTTTCAGCTGTTTTTAAATCACTTTAAGTTAAATTATGTAGCCTGTTGTTCCAGTACCTTTGAAGTGCCTGAGGATGCCTATATGTGAAAGCAAGTATTGAAATTTTAAAAAATAAAAGAAAAAAAAGATTGGGGGTTTTTTTGTTATCAAAGTGGGCTGTGCTGAATCCCATCTGCATTTGAGACAAAGCATAAGAAAATATTCACCCTAAGCTATTTGGAGTCTCTCTTTTCAGATGAAAATTGAAATGTTAAAGCCATTTTTTTTGTGCTTGCATATTTAACACCTCCTGCCATTTGCAGAGGCAGCATTATAGCACAGTTTTTAAGGAACTGGACCCATTCACACGGGTTTCACAATGACACAGATGCTTGTGCTATTCCCTGTACTCAGTGTTTAGTGTTAGCCCCTTTTGATTTTTTTTCTTTCCTGTACATAACTGTATCTGCAGATTTATTCCAAAGCAACCATTAAATTAGTGCAGTAGGCAGTTGCTCCTTCAAACACTAAAGGGATGCTCCCTAGTGAACAGGGCAAATGCCACCTCTATTGGATCAGGCTATAGGTTATTGTTTCTTCTGCAATTAAATACAGACAGCCTTCAAATTCAAGCTTATACTAGCTGGTGTAGAAATGATTGTGAACATGAAGTGCTCAAATAACAGTACAAATAAATATCACCGCCTCTTACTGTGTTCAATTTTGAAGACTTTCGTTGGTTTCCTTTATCTCAGGCCTCCAGGTCTCTTAACAAGAGACCAGAAACTTGACTCCAAGAATACTTTCTATCTTCTGTATTACTGATTAGTTTTAAAATAAAGCCACTGGTTCTTCAGACAAATAAATGAGATATTTTGTGTCGATGTAACTGGAGAAACAGTAACAAAAACTAGTAAGGTTTTCTATAAGTAAAAATGATGGGCTAGTTCTTGTACACAAATCAACTTTAGTTTCCTTGTGAGTCACGGAATCAGAATTTGACTTGATGCACATAAGCCACTATCATTTCTCCAAATCCTGCAGGAGAAAATGAACTTTGCAATGCCTCCTGTACTGTTCTTTAGCATAGATAATTAAATTTTGCTCTATTTTACCTCTAATGCCTACTAATACAAAAGATTACAAGCATATAGCACACTGGAATAGAAAATGAAAATGAGTACTAAAATGAGGCTGAATAAATAGAAAGCAGGTTGGTTTAAAAAATTGTATCTCCAGGCAGTGTTTCCATAATGAAATAAGAACTGGTTTTATTGTATTTCTGGCAATGCTTCTGTAAGTTTCCATGAGCAGACTTAATAAATATGAGAGGTATGAGGGAATACCAAAATTTTTCCTGTTAAAATTAAATTTCAATTTCTAAAAACTGTTAACCAGTGGCACTCGCAAAAGAAAGACTGGAAATACTCTATACCACCTGCCTCAGGAAGACAAAACTTCCACTTGTTTTGTTGAAAAGGTTTGAATTCTAGGAAGTTTCTTAATGACTGAACTGGAAATATGCCTGGGTAGATGATACCTCTACACTTTCTATTCTTTCTTAAACTAAGCCTGCCCAAAGACAGGAGATTAGGAAGGACCAATATACTATCTTAAACAACTTATAGCTTGAATTTTATTATGCTTAGATCTTCAGTCTATTTGTCATTCATCTCTTGAAGAATAAAAAAAATCAAGAATCTCTAAAGTGTGTAATATTTTTCCAGTCAACAGTCCCTTCGAGTTCAAGGCCAATATTGTCAAAAGCTCAACATAAACACAAACTCAAGCACTTCTAACACGGGGCTTCTGGCAGAGCAGTATACGAAACTAACAATGTCTGAATTCATGTTGAAATAAATGATATTGCTCACATTCAAATGAAGAGGCTTTTATGTGGAGTAAGGGTTTGCTTTTATCCATTAAGTGGCGGAAAAGTCCATAAATGCAAAATAAATAGGGGCAAGGAGTAAAGCCTGGAATGAGAGCACAAAGAAATCCTCGGGGCTTAGCTTTGGAGAGGTTCTGTGTCACCACCCACTGGAAGCTGATTTTCCAGTTGGCGTATACCCTCTCAGAGCCGCGCTGGGAAAGGACAGGTTAATACCCAGCTGCAGACCTGCCAAAGCGAAAGGAAGAAGCTTATTCTTGTAAATACAGCATTTCCATAATGCCACTTGGGTCAGTGAGTGTTTGTCTAATACATAAGGGGAAGCTGCAAAATGCAGCCTTGAGGCAGCAATGCTTTAGCTACTCCACTAATGCAGTGTATTTAAAAAAAAAAAAAAAAAAAAAAAAAATTAGCGATGATTAGTACTCAGCTTTTTATAGTTGCTGCAGATGCTGTGATGTTTATTCTTGCAATTAATAAGTTTGAATCAATTCTTTAAGCATCTTTCTGTTATGATTTACAGGGGATATTGAGCCATCAAACTTATCAAAAGCATTAATCTTTAATATGAGGGCAATTCAGTTATCTTGCCAGAAAGTTTTAATTAGAAGGAAATTCTTCATCTCTGTGATACTTAGCTGTATTAATCTTTCTGCATCAGTGTATCAAGTTTTGGCTGCAGGAACAATGTTTTAAGTTAATTAATTCTTAAGGAAAAAAATTTGCTCAGAAGATTGAGCTTAGCTCTCGTTTGCTCGACAGCTACTCAGTGCCTCTTCTGCCCTTAAGTAGAAACTTACTTTTATAAATTGTATCAATTTGAAAAGTTGAACAAGGTTTTCTGAAAGTATGTGCTTGTAACCTTGCAGTATGCAAGTGGCTCTGCGTGTGCTGGCAGGACAGGGAAGGGGCCCTAACCCTTCCAGGTGAGCTCCGTAACACTCCTTACTCAGTCTTCTCACAGCAACAGGACTGTAATCACTATGAGATCAGGAACTAGGGCCTCTAGAAAGCTGATGAATGTAGACGACTTTCTCCAGAAGTCACTACAACAACTGTAATGGTCAGAAATGCATAGCAGTGCAATTAAATCTTTTTTTTGTCACATGATACATTATCAAAATGAGAATTTTTCTCTTTCATTCCAGGAAAACATTTCAGACATTATTATTGTCAATATATTAGTGGTAAACCTTGATTAAGATGACTTGCACAACAAAAAAGCATATTTCAAAGTTTCTAATTTATCCTAAATTACATTATATAGAAACTACTATTTTTCTTTAGTAAACCAATTGCATAAACCAAGAGAGAACACTTACTGGTTGACAGCCGGCGGAACATGAGCCGGCAGTGTGCCCAGGTGGCCAAGAAGGCCAGCGGCCGCCTGGCCTGTCTCAGAAATAGTGTGGCCAGCAGGAGGAGGGAGGTGATCGTGCCCCTGTACTCGGCACTGGTGAGGCCGCACCTCGAATACTGTGTTCAGTTTTGGGCCCCTCACTACAAGAAGGACGTTGAGGTGCTGGAGCGTGTCCAGAGAAGGGCAACGAAGCTGGTGAAGGGTCTAGAGAACAAGTCTTATGAGGAGCGGCTGAGGGAACTGGGGCTGTTTAGCCTGGAGAAGAGGAGGCTGAGGGGAGACCTCATCGCGCTCTACAACTACCTGAAAGGAGGTTGTAGCGAGGTGGGGGTTGGTCTCTTCTCCCAAGTAACTAGCGATAGGACGAGAGGAAATGGCCTCAAGTTGCGCCAAGGGAGGTTTAGACTGGACATTAGGAAAAACTTCTTTACTGAAAGAATGGTCAGGCCTTGGAACAGGCTGCCCAGGGAAGTGGTGGAGTCACCATCCCTGGAAGTATTTAAAAGACGTGTAGATGAGGCGCTTAGGGACATGGTTTAGTGGGCATGGTGGTGTTGGGTTGATGGTTGGACTTGATGATCTTAGAGGTCTTTTCCAACCTTAATGATTCTGTGATTCTATGATTAAATGGGGGGCAGGGGGGGAACCCCACAACTAATTCCAGGTATTTTAAAAAGTTCACAAGGAAAAAAATCCCCAATCTAAGAATGATCTAATCCTGGCTATGTATTTATCTGTTTCCCACAATAGTGGTTATTCATTGTAATTGCTGAATTTACAGGAAATTGTTAAGTGTATTCCTATCTAATATTAAATAACAGATGCATATTTCTTTCTATACACGAAGTTGCACACATCTCTTTCAAGTAGCAAATTTAATTTAAATGTTATATCTTGCCTCTTTCTGACCACCTTCCAACAGTTAGGACATGAAAATAATATAAGAATTCACTGCAAATAAATTTGGGTTAAATACCATTTTAAATGTTTGATATGCAATCAGGAGTTTTGTGGGGTAAAAAAAAAAAAAAAGGCTTTCATTCTCTGAAGTTTGAAATTTTCCTCTTCTTGAAGAACCACTATCCTGAGAAACAGATATCCCATGACATTTCTCTTCCAAAATTTGCCATACGAATATTCTTACTTCCTTATTTATTGAAATCTGCTCTTGGCTGTCATCTGTTTGTACTTTACATTTTCCTGAACACACTGGTACCTGTATTGAAAAGTCCATCTGCAGTTAAGTTTTTGGTTTGGTTCCCTTCCCAGGTGATCAGAAATATGCCTCATGTCTGTATGTCATCCTTTGTCCAAGCCTTTCCTAACTTGATTTTCCAGAATAGAAAGATGGAGGTCTTTTCTCAGTTGTGTGGTTCTTTGGAGAAGATGAATATGTCAGGAGTAAAGTTTCTACTTTTCTCTTGTATCTTCGACTTATAGTAATTTCTTGGCTATAGTCTCTTTATGCAAGCAAGCACAACTATTGTGGAACGTCAAGACAATCCTGCACCAGCAGAAATTATTTCAGTATATCAAACATAGCTGACACTGCCAACAAAAAAGCCTGATGTGAGTTTTCAAGCAAGTTGCTTGACAAGTGTCATTCCTACCCCTAAGATATACTCAACTAAATATAGTTTGTTCTGTTATGTAAAATATGTACAATACCTTTTGCTTAGATACTGTATGCTGGAGTACTTATGCTTGGGAGGGAATCTTTCTTTTAGATATGAATGTGTACTTTTCCTAACACTGAGTTACAGCTGAATAAAAAAGTTTGACAGGCAAGTATCCTCCAGGAACCATTATGCATTAGGTAAAAATGAAGGACTACTAAAACTCAAGAGTTGTATCTAATTTTCTCCATATGTTTCAGGATCTGTTTAGAAACCTTCATGTTTCAGTTAATGAATGTTTGCTGCTCAGTTAACTGTTGCATTTCAGATTACTGTTCATCTGACCAGTAAAAATGTCACTGAAAAGTGACAGTGGGGCCAAGACTAACTTATCTGTATTGTCCTATATTATGTCATTACTTCTGACATCAAGCTTTTCAAGAGCCACCATACTTGTTTGTTGTCCTTGAAGGATTAGTACTTGTTTCAGGCAATCCCATTCAGCATCTGTTTCCAGAAATAGTATGATTTCAGAGTTGTGTCTCAATAGTGCATTATTTAAAAGCTTGCTTAAGCTACTGACTGTGTGTAGTGTCTCTTGAACGAAAGGACTGTCACATTTCCAATTAAGGTACAGTGTTTTGAATGTATACATCTTGCAAATGTAATCTTCATGCCCCGGCTGCATTAAATGCCAAGATCTAACCAGGCTTCTTAATAATGAGCTGGGTACACTGCTGCTGTTTTGAGAATTTGACTGTCAGAATAATATTAAAATGTTGATTAAAGGCATTAGGAAGTGAAGTTCACATTCTGGGAAATCTGTGCTAGTGTTGTTTCTGCAGTTAAATGTTTTCATCTAAACTTATCTCAGCTCCACTTGAGGCTAGATTTTTCTCTCCAGTTTCATACAACTAATATTATGCTATGCCATAAACATGGTGTATGAGGCTGTTTTCTATATATAATCAACTTTTTTCAACATTTCCTTTAAAGCCAGTGGGATATTGCTACTAATGTGCTTTTTTCTGGGTAAAAGAAATAATTGTAATATGAAGAAAGGTATAAGTGTTTCAACTAGGATTGACCTCTGGAGTTAGTTCAGTTGGTTTCTTAGGCCCTATGGGAAGCTTGTAATAAGGACAAACAACATAGATGGACCAGAACAATGTGCTTTGTGGCCAGTGAGGAGCTGACATGGTCTTATACTGAACACTAGACTCTGGTTTGATATTTGAACATGTCACTTAGGAGACCTCTAAAATGGAGCAATGAAGCTAAAGGAAACAGGACTTCACAGGGTGCATAGAAAGCATTGTTCAGCAAGAATTGTTGTATTTAATTCATTTGTGCTTGTGAGACAAACCATGTCTAATGCAGATGAATAGACAGAAAAAAAACAGTGGAATAATCTAAAATTTTCTTTGAAATATTTCATTTTTTCAGTGCTGAAAACTGAGTATCCAGCCTTCTTACTCAGTGTTCAGTGACTCTTGCTCTCACAATTTTTGTTTTCAGGCTCGGTTTTGCATGCCTAAATGTGTTGTTTGTTGGGTTTTTAAATGAGGTGTACTTTCAGATGACTTACAATGTAGAAAAAGGGTAAAGATGCTCTGTAATTTATTAAACTGTTCTCTATCATCTTAAAAGTGAACCCACATGTTGTTATTAGTTTAAAAAAGTCACATAAGTACATTCCTTTCTATCTGCACCTCATCTAAAAACTAGGTCCTAGCCCCCCAATTTAAGATTTATTTTGCACCAACAGATTATTTTCAGAAACCCAAGTCTCTGAGCTATGAAGAAACATTAACATATATGAGGTATTGTTTAACTGTTGTGAAATTAAGTTGTTCTGTAAGGAAGTAAGAACTGCTTTTCTGTCAGTGGTAAAACAAATGAAGATTGGATTCTTGTGAAGTTTGGTCCCGTCCATCTCCCAACACTGGGTATCCCCACAGTCCCAGCTTTCTCTCCCTGCTTGGCTGTTGAAAGCTATTGCTATGTCTGATTCGGAATTGCATGCATACGTATTAATTAAAAAAGGCAGTGTGTATATGTGGGGATTAGCCAAGTGGCTACTGATTCTCAGAATAGAAATAAGAACAGGCTATTGAATGCCTCCTCTTCACTGTGGGGCACTAATACAGGTTTCTCTCCTCTGTCTGCTCACTGGCTTTCACAGAATTGCTAGTAACTTAATATTTTTGAGATTTCTACTGCCCTATCAGTTTTTGTTGAAATTGCCATTTTTTTAAAATTGCAGGACCAGCTATATGGCATGATCACAAACATTTCCTTAAGAAACTCTGTAAATAAGGTTTTCACAGATTTTTTTTTTTTTTTTTTTTTAATAAATTTTATAGATCCCCTTATTCTGAAATTCAGAAGTCTTGAGCAATAGACTTGTATGGCATTTTAGTAATTTAAATGCGGCATAGGCTGCTAGTTGTTTTATAAAGGCTTAAAGCTTGTAGTGAAGTTCCGAAGAGGTGCAGAGCTTCTCTTCCATAGACCGTAGACTTGAAACCAGAGGACTGGTATGGTCAGAAGTATGCTATGCTTCCAGTAATGTCAACATCACCATAGCAATATATAGTATTTGTACATTTTCTGGTTCTGCCTGAGAAGTTCAATGACTCAAGAAGACTTAACTTTTCTCCCTTCTAAAGATGGGCTCCAGGTCAGGGCTGAAGCATGTTGAAATAGCTCTTCAGTAAAGTAGCTACTGTATACTGCGAGCGTTCTCCATAATGTATTTGCACGGTGGATCAATGGCTTAGATTTTCAGTGTCATAAATCTGGAAGTTCAACAGCTTTCAAAAGCAATGCATGCACTTACAAAAAGTAACCTAATGGTTGAGTAGAGATTTCAGTAATGGGATCAACAGTGCTCATGGAAAGCAAAACAACAGGGACGGTACTTTCAAGCTGAAGAAATCCTAGCGAAACAAAGCATTAATCAGATAAGGCAGATTCATATAAATACATTACTTGGTTTCTAAATGCAGATATGAATAACTCAGTACTAAATATTCAAACTTCATAAATGAATGTGCTAATAGGCACTTACTAAAATACATTGCAATGCTTTTGCATGTGTCAAACACCCATAACCTTGAAGACATTTATGCGTTAGCTGAATAGATGTTTAGCTCTTATACTTGTAATTCCTTTGTTTGAATACTTGTGATATGGACCCAGATGCTGGCTAGGGCACTCAGGGATTTTAGGCACAAAAAATTGTGTTTAGAACAGAGGTTCTAAACAGGTCTAGCAGCAGAAGTATCAAAAACTTACCCCCTGAAATCTAAATTATGATCAATTTGTACAAATTTTTTAATACGTTCACAGGAACTTAATGCTTCCATCAGTTTTGGTGTACATTAAGTTAGTACTCCATATTCATCTTTGTGGAGGGAAAATAGTAATAAAAGTGTATTAATTTTCTTGGCAAATTGTGTTCTCTCTCCAAAGCATGAATATGATACAGGCTAGTATGTTCCTGTGTATGTCTGAAAATAGAATCCTTCTATGGATTTAATGTGCTGTATCCAGAAATCTTCAAACTGCAATATGTATAGGATCCACCTTCATTATAAGGCACTTACTTACGGTATTCTCTTTGAAAATTTTCTGGTTCTCAAATACCGTGCATGAAGGCCTATTACATTCTCCTTTATCACAGCAACATCTCCTTGTGACATTCAAAATGCTTGTCTTTCAAGGATGCTGTTATAATAAGGTCCAGAGTGTTTGTAATAAATTCATAGAGATCAATGAGTAGTTCATGAAATAGCTTCACAGTCACTTGTGTGAAGCAGCAGTGCAGCAATATAAAAACTAAGAAAAAGCAGCTGCAGTTGCATACAAAATTAAATGCCTTGCTGCTTTTGACATGAAATTATAAAATGTTATGCTTTTCTTTTAATCTATGTATGAAAGCATTACATTTCTGTCTTGAAAAGAAATCCTCAACAAATTGCTGAAAATGTGGAGATACTGGATTCCACCTGTCTCTTGCTCTGGGATTTCAAGGATTCCCATATTTTGATGAAAATACGCCTAAAGGAATAATCATAGGACTATTAAACACTTGGAGTCAGTTAATACAATAATAGGCTTGTAACACCTCCTGTAACTCTTGGATCTATGTTGTTGCTACCAATGAAAATTAGGTGACTCTTATGCCGGGTAATTACTCTTTCACTATTTCTGTATATCTAGCTTAAATGTGTTAAGAACTTGGTGATGATTTAGCAGTGTCCATGTAAGTAAGATGTCAGAATAAGATTCAAATGCTGTTTTGAAGGAGTATCTTTTTATAACCATAGAGGAGCATTTTTATATTTTAGAAAGAATGTGCATTTGTGCTGTTGCAATATACCAGCTATTTATTATTTAAACTTTTATAAAAAAGACACTCTAAAGTCATTTTATTGAAGCTATATGCTTTATTTATAAACCAGGCTGTTTGACACGTAATGTACTCCATAAGCATGTGGTCATGGATTATGGCAGTTAAGGATATTGTCATGCCAGAGCTGCATAATTGAGTCAGAAGATGATTCTAAATGCACAAACTTTGAACTGTGAATGTTTATTCTTTAGAAAGCAAATTTTAAATTGAATGCATGTAGATTAACTGTGCAAAAATTCAATTTAAAAAAATAGTTTTAATTAGAAACAGCTAAAATTATTCATAATTAAAACTTTATGAAAGAACCTTCTTCCTACTTGGTCTAGAAAGCTAATTTCAAAAGTGGGTATTTTCATGAAATAGTTCTGAAAAAGAAATGCATCAGAAATTGCTTTTCTCACTCATAGTCGAATCCATCACTGTTGCTCTCTAAAACAGCTAAGCTGCTCTTGATTTCCAAAGATGGAGTATCACTCTGCTTTACAAGTGCTTTAAGCCAGTTTTGCTCTTTAGAAATCCAGGAGAAAGAAGAATGAGACTGTGTTGGGTTTTTGTCTATCAGTCTGCATAATCAATAGTTGACACAAAAGGACTAATTGCTCTTAGCATTTTAAAAAGAAGTGCTTATTAGCGCAAAAGCTGTGTATCCTCTTACTGTAGTTAGTAACTCTACTACTCTGATACTTATCTACAGTCACAATCAGATAAAAAGAGTTTATTTATTTCAGCCAGGATCTGGGGAACAACTAAGGACTATAGGAAGGTGTGAAGAACATAATGTTAGAAGTATAATTCAGTCTGTTTCTCTTTACTGTTATTGAGGGATTGGCATGATGCCTTTCCATCTTACCTCTATTTTTAGTATGGAAATCAAGATAAGCTAGGAGAGAGATTTTATATTCCTTGAAATTCAATTAAATAACACTTAGGTTTTAATGCTTTAAAGTATTCTGCCTCTTAAAATTTTGTAATCATGTCTGTTCTGCATTTCCTTCCTTATCTGGAATCTTAGAAGTGTAGTAGAATTATAGTGAAAAGTTAACACCATTTTGAGATGCTTTTTTTTTCACACAGTGAACAGGAGTAGGCATAAACAAAATGTAAAATGCCTCCCACTGGCTGACTACATCAGATAATGCTCCACACAATTGATTTTGTTGCTTGCACTTATGTATGAAACAGTATGTTGGCCTGATTCAGCACATATGTATCATGAGGCTATGGAAAAGGCTAATTCTACTTACCAAAGGGGTGTGTACGTTAAACCACCAGCTTGATATTTTTCCTGTGCCTTTGTTGGTACATAGTATATCTGGTACACAGTTCTGCTGTCTAACACTGTACTTTATGTGACAATGTTGCTACCAGCACTTCTAATTCTAATCAGAAGGTTTCTGCTCTTTCTCCTTGATATAGTAATAGAAAGAGTACATAAATTATTACACAAAATTTTTCAAAGATATTTTAAAACATCCTTTAACTCACATGGTTGGGAATATTTTCCTAAGCAGCCACTGCCAACATAACTCTCAATTTTCTCCAAACTTTATTAAATGATTATATAAAAAAATCAGAAGCCTTGCTGTAGAAGTCTATGTAATACAGAATAAATGCAGCCTGGCTAATTCAGGACATGAAATAGAGAAAGCTCTATTTCTTAAAGATAGCTTTTTCAGCAGTGTCTCTGCAAAAGTAGGCTTTTTCTCCCCTTCTTCCCTCTCACATTTATTCCTGAAGACTCTTCCCATCAATGTATGCCTAATTCATTCTTTTATCTTGATTTTTGTGAAAAACTGCTTTTCCCTTATGGCTTCTTTTGGCCTAGAGCTTGTGAACCTTCAGTCTTTGCCAGTGTGGAGTGAAGGAATACAAAATTTTCTGCAAATTGCCCCAGTGTATTAGTACTAGAGCTACGTGAACTTTTCCAAGTGTGATTTGAAAGGGTTACTTTCAAATCATAACTTCTGTGGGAGATCCAGTTCATATGGGTTCACCCGCCAACCAGTTAAAGGAAAGGCTGCAGGCTGAGCTGCCCCCTCCCTTCTCCCTACATGTTTTCCCATGGGTTGGATCTCATTACAAACCCACAGGCAAGGTACAGGGTCAATCACATCATGTTAATTCATACAGGTTGACTGGTTCACTGGGACTGGAAGCCGGATTAAAGGTGAGAAGTTTATCACAGCAACAGAACTCTGATCTTAGCGAAACAAACATCTCTAAAATAGGTCTCTAATTATCATATGAATCAAAACCTTAAATAAAAACAAGATCATTTTAAATAATTGAGGGAATCGTACAGGGAATCAATCTTCCCCTGCCAGGAATACTCAGAGGTTGGCTTCACTTCTAACACAACAAGAACTCTGATCTCAGGGAACTATTCCTTTCTGAAACTTGGGTATAATTACCTGAGCTGAAATATAAAATAATAATGAGTCAGTTCTATATACCTGGGAGAATTACAGTGTGAGACACACGAGGGAAGCAAACATTTTAATGACTTTTCTGGCTGGAGAGGTGAACTCAACTGAAATGCTTTATCTTTCTAGGGGGATGAAAAAAGTAAAAATACCCTCAGCTGACACTAGGCAGCTTTGATCCCGTGCATTAATTTTAACTAATCAGGGAAATGTAAGTCGCGTGAAATACTTTTCCTAAATGAGCTCTCTTAAGGAATAAATTTGAAGTATATTATGAACATCATGAGATTTACTGTGGTTGGTCTGAAAGCAGCCCATGGTATCCCAAACAGTTTTTGCTTCATTTCTCTTCTCTTATTAGCATTGTATTATGATCAGGCTGTATTAAAAGATTATTGTATTAAAAGTTTTTTATCTCTAGAGCTAAGCAAAGCCAAGTGCAAAGTTCGGATTATTACCCCTTAGTGGGTACAGATGCAGATTTGTACACCTCCTTTTCTTTGTGCTTTCACTTGACTAGGCTGTCCTCATCAAAAATGCAGTTCAGTTTGATTTGCTATGCGCATGTGAGTTATCTTTGGCAACTATGGGGATATTTTAAAAGGGACGTGTAGTATGTGTGTATATGTACTGTACCTAGCGTATATGATACATACTAGCAGCGATTGCTCTACTTTTGAAGGTGGTGCTCTACAGTAGATTTGAACCTAAAATGGCTGACTAGTTTCTAAATAATCCCCTAGGAAACAGTTTAGTCTAGGCCATTATCTTGATAGTTCATAATTAGGTTCAATAATAAAGCTTGTTTTGCTGACCTAGGTCAGATCATGGCGTCCACCGCAACTGTGCGCAGTGACCTTGCTCTGAGAGTGTATTGTTAGAAAATCCATTATTATCATCACATACACTTCGGAGAAGTGGCTGTTTTGTGAATTGATGGTGTGATGTTGCCACTTTAGATAAAAGAATCCATGAATTATTGACTTAATGAGTTAATGTTGCTTGATTTCACAACAAGGTCTTTTTAGTCTGGATGCTATTTACTGAACACGTAATCACAACATATGAAGGAAGGCACAGATAATAGTACAGTGCATTTACAACCCTCTTCACTTCTAACAAAGCACAGTGTTAGCTAAGAATTGTTCTGTTTCTTTTAGAAAACCATTAAAACTTAGGTAATTATTAGCAATTCCTGTTTAAACAATTAACAAATAAAATGTTTATTTGTTTTATCCCTTTCTCCTGTTTGATTTAAGGTCTGTCAACAAGAACTTACTAATTTTTTTAGAACCTAAACATATCTTTGTCCCTATGACTAAGCCTAATGCTGCTATCACATGGAGGTCCAGGAAAGGCTGTTAAAAGTCAATCCGTGTCATCCAAAGTCCATCATATTAGTTTTTTTCTTTTAAAGCAGAGTTTTCTGGTAAATTTATGATATTCAGAAAGCTTGAGAATATAAAGGTTTTATTACAGAATGTAACTTGTGAGAGGAAAGCAGGAAAACATACGGAGCATGTCCCAGAGCAGTTATTTTAATGGCATAAACATCAGGTTTCAAATACCTATGCTCCTTTGATCCCAAGGTGTGAATCCCAGCTTTGTTAACTGCTAACCCTTACAAGATAAATAAAATAAGGTCTGTGTGCAGTGCCTTATGGAAATGTATTTCCTATGGAAATGTAACTCTCACTAAAATTGAAGGGAAATTTGTTTTCACAGAGACTGAGGACTGTAGAATTCATCCACATACAGCTCCACATAGAGGTCTTTTGGAGGGGACCGTATCAACCAACACTCTCGCATTCTTCTGTTCTTGATTAACTCTATGCAAAACCAAATAATATAGAATTGCCTCAGTAGTTATTTATCTGTATGTAATCCCATCCTTAGTTTCTGTAGAATCAGATATGGTTCAAACATGCTGGCCATGTATGACCTAAAATACTGTCATGAGAAAACTTGGTTCTGGCTCTTAATGTTTTTTTACCTTTCAGTCTTTGAGTAGTGTTAATTGCTTCATCCTTTCTACTGTTGTCCCTGTGGTCTAAGGAGCTGCCAGAAGGGATTGTGTCACCAGTGGTGAATGAGCTGGTGCTTACATATATGCAAAATACACAGTTTAAGGGCTGGATCTCATGTTTGCTTTCCTGATTTTTTTCATGTTCAGTTTAATATTTTCTATGTACCACAAAGGACTTTGGTCTACCTGGAAAATGGAAGGTGTGGGGCCGTAAGTCCAGAAGTACAAATGGCGATGAAATATTGCCCCTAGCAGTGTGGTTGTGTGGGGTAACCTGGGAAGCAGCCATCCTAAGCTTTCTGGAAACTTCTGGGATGAAGATGCTGTGAACTGCATCCATGCAAAGCCTAGTTGCTAAAGCTGGAAGCTAATATTATACTGCAATCTTGTAATCTATGATCGTTGAAACAAAGCAAGCCGAGAACAATATCTGTGATGGTACCTAACAAGCATGACCTCTCTTTTTCTGAATCAGTGAGTTAGAAAATCATCAAGATTTCAAATCTTTTCAGAACATGTGGCTTGCAAATGGTTAAAAAAAACAACTGTTCTGCAGGAATCCAACGATTGAAAACCTGAGAGTGGACATGGGAGATTTCCTGGAAAAACTAATTGCGTACACTGACCAGCTCTGGTCACATACACACAGTTAGCTGGAAGCAGCCTTTGAAATTCACTGGAAAACAGGATTTTGACTGTCCATACATCATAACTTATTATAACATAACACTGATTTATTATAGATGATACTTACTAACTGTATTTATTTAAAAGCCAGGAATAATCTGCATAGAAATTAACTGAAGAACTTCATTCACGGTGAAACTTTTTAAATGGAAAAAGTATTTCTTTCCAGTCTTCAGTGTCAGTCTCAATCTCATTCCTTGATCTCCAGTCTTTTAAAATTCTTTTTAGAAACCTGTCAGCATTAGCCTAATGTCACATTAGTACACTCTAATTACTTTTGTTAAAATGCAAATGAGTTAATAATGATTATCTAATTATTTTGAAGTGTTTTCATAGCCATTTTGAAATATTACTAAGGAGAAGGAAGAATAACTAATTTTCTTCTCTTTTCACAAACAAATTGTTGTGGTTTAACCTGACAGGCAGCCTAATACCACGTAGCTGCTCGCTCACTCCCCCCCCCCAGCCACAGTGGGACG
>NW_009203472.1:0-4431 GCF_000690835.1 Fulmarus glacialis | reverse complement strand
AAACCAGGACAGAAACATAAGGGGGGGGGGCGGGGAGGGGGCGTGGAATGTTACGGCTTTAAGGAAACTCTCAAGCAAGAATCCTCACATTTTTGCAGTTCCCAGTTCAGTATTACACAGCTATCCAGAGGAGATAATTTAGATAGTTATCTGACTCTTGCAAAAGTGGCTAGATTATTTTGCTCTGTTTAACAGTATCCCTGATTCTATTAGGATTAAAAAAAAAAAAAATCAATTCCCATGACGGAAAACGACGAGATGTGATACCTGCACAAAACAAGAGTTTTCTGAGACATGGTAAAGAGAAAGTACAAGTACATCAGGTGCTTGTGAAGTGAGCTGCATCAGCAGGGAGAGCACATGCAAATTTGTCTTTCCCTTCTCAGTTACTGTACAGGTTGACTGCAGTTGCTTTTCATTGGCAGGTGTGCTCAGCGCTGATCCAAAATCATGTTCCATGGGTTTCTGTTTCCTGCTACGTTAGGAGGAGGGGAGGGGTCAGGGCAGACTCTTGGCCATTTGTCTTCCTTCCCCAGTGCTGCGCTCTTTGTAAATGAAAGAGGGCAATCAATAGGGCAATAAGGAAGGAGGACAAGCAGCCTGCTGGTACACACTGCATGGGAGGGTCTGCTTCTTCCTGAGGTCTCACGATCTGCTGGATCATGCTAACTCGCCACTCGTAGATCAGGGAAATGAGATGTACAGAGCTTTCCTTAGGAGTGTGTATGAGAGCTTTGGAATACATAAAGGCGCTTTGTTGCTTTACAGTGTCTTATATCCTTCCATCACAGTGCATTACACAGAGGTGGAAGGGAGGTGATGGTTTCATTGGTGTTTTGCTTGTGTACATTGGTGTTTCCTCTGTGTACAGTGGAGGGATGTGCTGTTTAGCCCAAATTCACAATGAGAAATGCCTGCCATCTGTTGAGGCAGAACACAGACCTTGATTTCACTAGTTCTCTATACATGCACCCAGCTACTGGAAATGTTGGCAGTGTTTCCTGGTATTTTGTTTATGCCGTGGAAGAAATTCATCTGTACTTGGAGCTGGTTTGATGTGAATAAACTCAGACTGGTAAACCCTATAGCGACACAGCAATAGATGTATTTTGCAAGTTTAAGGATCATGTATGTGTGCACTCTTCTCTTTGCTTCCTTTGTACCAACCTTCCTCAGTGCTGTGAAGTTAGTTTTACAGGCCTTTCAAGGCAGAGAATCTGAATAATTAACTTTAGAATATTTAAGTGTGAGCTGAGAGCCTTTTTGTACCTCACAACACTGCAATTTGGAAACTTGACATCTTATGATCTACCAGGACTAAAATAAAAAGTTTTACATCTGGTAAAGCCTATACTGAATAATTAGGGGTGTGAAATTGTAGCTGTTCCCCATCTATATAAAGTACTCATTTCTAACCTTCAAGTGTTCTGAGATATTGGACTTTAACTTTTCGGTGCTCTAAGAGTGCTCTGAACTTCAGACCAATATATTTTGGGGGCAAATTCATCATTTGTAGAAAGGAAGAAAACATTTTTTTTAGCAGGTTATTATCTGAAAAAAATGATGGTTGTCTGCAAGCAGCTGATAGGTTTGGAAGGTTAGAGGTAGTCCTGGCAAAGATGGATTAGTGGGCAGCGTGCAGGTGAGGCGGTCAAAGGTGCTGGAGGAATGCAATTTATCACTTGGTTTTGGAGTTTAGTACATGCATGTCACTGCTGCATATATGGTGTATGTAATTATTTTGTATGAGGGATAATACTGGTTTTAGCCATGCTGTAAAGGGAAGTGGTGTCTTTACTGGTAAGATGATAGGAATTAGCAAAGGAATTGTAATGATATTAACTGGAAACCCTTTCTGGAAACTCTTTGACCAAGCAGATCTCTATGCACTTCCATTTAGCTACTACATTAGCCAGATTCATTTTGGGCTATCCTGTCTTCTAGAAACTTCAAGTTCTTATACCAAGTTATGTTCAGTATTACTTACTTTCTCTGTGAGAAATATAATTTTAAATTTAGATGCCCTTAGTGAAACTATTAGCCACTGTAAGCAAGAGTAGCAGAGTTTAGCTCACTGGATTTACTAGAAATAAGGATTTTTTTTTTTTTCCCCACATTACTTTGCTTGACACCTTCACAGCTGAGATACCTGTTGGGTATCAAGGAAGGTGCTAAGAGCATCAGATGATCTTTCTGCTCTTTTCTAATAAAATAATAGTAATTGTTGAGAAATCTTCTGCAAGGCTGGCTGTACTGTTTCTTCATAGTTTTCTCTAGTAAGTGGTCTGCTTTTATAATTGTGGGAAAAAATAGTAGATGACTAGCACCAGAAGAAATCTTGGTAGTAAGGGCAGAAGTTACCAGAGAGGCACTGTTAATGAGAGCACATCTGTTTTTCAAAAGCATCAATAAATTATTCAAAATACTAAAATGCTTCCTGTTCATTCCTACCTATAGCAAAACAGCACAGTATTTTGCATTTGTCTACTGGTATAACATGACATCTGCATGTATTCTCTGGTGGAAATTGGGATCTAATGTAGTTTGCAGACACATTAAACTTATACAGCAGTGGAAGCAATAACATGTTTGGAAAAAAAAAACATGTAGCTTGGATATAATTGTGTATAAAGTACATTCTCTATTTTAATTTTCTAACTGAATTAATTTCTTACCTTGTATAACATACAAGTTAGTTTTATTTTTCAGACAGATGCCCACTTTTCAGCCTGCTAGAAGTCACCTTGTTTGGATCTCACAGGTTTTTTATGTTGCTCTTCAGGCGAAGCCTGTAGTCAGACACCTGTCAGTCATCCTCAGAAAGGCTTCTTAAGCAGCATTTGACAGCAACCATGTCTTTGCAGGGTATGCTCTGTTGGGTATATATTACATCTCACTACACTACGGAACTGCCTCATAGGGGGCAAATGTGTAAGCAGCTGAGGGCATGAATTGCAGCTTTGTGAGGGAATTAATACAGATGATCCATTATCCCAATGGATCACACATTATGAACAATATATTATACATTATGAATAGTGTAATAGAAATCACAGCAAAATCTGAGAAATTAATTTTTAGGGAAAAAAGCTGTCTAAACTGTCTAAACATGTGCCTTCAACAGGATCTGTCATCTGAGACAAGACAATACCAAGTGTAATGCACAAGTAGGGGAAGACTCTGTCTCCTGCCTCTTCTGGTAACTGTAAATGGCTCCTGACACTGCAGTACTGGGAGCCAAATGTGATCACTGCTCCAATTACATTTTGCTCAGACATGGTCCACGCCTGCCTCTGCCAAGCAAAATAATTCTTCAATTACTGTATTCCTCATCCTTTAGTGAAGCTCTTCTTTTCACAAGAAACTCAACCACGAGTTCAGTTTTGACCACCAGTGAAACACTGAATTGACTCACTATAGTCAGGCTTGACTGTAGAATCTTTTTGCAGATGAAGATGTCAAAAGGCAATCTCTAGTGAGAATGACAGCATGATTAACCAGAATGAGGCCTAAGTCAGAAGTGGCACGGACCACTGGGAAATTAAGGCACCAATTTTCACCGTCAAGATTGGTTGTGATAGGGCAGTATATCCTAGCAACAGCAGAAACCTTAACCTCACCATCACAGCAAAAACTAATTTTGTTGTGTTATCTGTTCCAGTATCTTTTAATCAAAAAAGTCTTTAGACAGAAAGTAAATACTCACATGTCACTTTTCCTGGAACTGCTTTCTTCTCTAATTGGGAAATCCCTAATCAGTGAATTAAAGGTTACAGAAGATTTAACACATATTTCATTTACCTTACCTGCTTGAAAAAGTGCTGTGGGAAAGACTCAGAATGCCTCTTTGCAGCTGCAACAGGTTAAGAAAAGTTTTAATGGGAAACATGCTTCTAATCATGCTTAGGATAAAATCTGTATCTCAAAATCCATGTTACAAAAATGCATGTTATAGGTTGGACCCATCATGAAAACACTATTTAGAAAAATTACTAGTGGATAGTAAGGACAACTTTCATAAGAAGGAATCTGTAGGATTAAACACTATATCTTTATGAAGGGCATATACTTCACATGTGGTGGGGAGTATAGCTTGAAAATCCTTTTATTTAAAGGATAATGTAGCTGTCTAAAGAACGTGTTAGTTTGCTTTTTTACTTAGTAAAGGATTTCACAATCAAATAGTCATTAAAGTGGATTACTTTGCATATTTTAAAAAAGTACTGTCATGGTCTCAGTGGTACAGTTTGATAAGTTCGTTTTGAGTGACACTGGTAAATCTTTGGGCGGGGCTTAAATAATTTTGGGTGGACCTCTGTGATCCCAAACTTGGGTGGACATAGATTTTCTTCAATTATAGTTATGCAAAATATCTCTGGTTTCACACTGTATTTTTCTGATGTGTGTGTGTATGTGTACATATATATATAT
>NW_009203471.1:1848-3402 GCF_000690835.1 Fulmarus glacialis | reverse complement strand
ATTGTAGTCCCTGTATCCCCCCCCTCTGTTCTTCCCTTTTTCTATGCAGATTCCCGACTAATTGCCTGTTTAGCCAAACCGGTGTTCTGAGATGGCCGCTTGTTTACTGGAGTGTCGACATGGAGATTTTCTGTACTTAGAGGATGCTGCCCTTGAAAAACAGTTGTACTGAATTCTGCTCCCCTCGAGTGACGCTGCCCACTGAAAGTTCCCGGAATAGGCCAAAGTCTGCCACTCGGAGACCGGGCATCTGCACTCCTTTGCTCTCCTTCCTCTTCAGCCGTGGCACCAGGGCCGAGCTCAGATGTGTAACCAAGAAAGCTGGTACCAAGTGCCCAAGCTCCCGCACAAGAAAAAGGTTTGCTTCAGAGCATCCTGGGGTGGCTGGCAGACAGCTGTGGCACCAGGGCCAAGCTCAGACATGTAACAAAGAAAGTTGGCCCCAAGTTCCCAAGGTCCTATGCAAGCAAAAGCTTTGCTTCAGAGCATGCTGGGGTGGATGGCAGATGGCAAAGTGAAGAGGAAATGTCCTCAGGACCAGAGGGACGCAGGGCTGGACTGTGCAGCCCTGGCAGGAGAGGGCTTTGCTGTCTGTGGTGTCCCTGCAGCTCTGGAGGGCCTGTGGTGCAAGTGAAGCTGATCTCCAGGAAGGACAAGGTGCTTTTGAAAATGTCCTTGGCTATGGATATCGCGTGAACCAGGAACACTGTGGAAATCTTTGGCCTCTTCCTTGATTGCCTCATCAAAGGGGCGACTAAAGGATGTGGGAGAAGCACTGCCTACATCTACTGGATAGAGATGGGACAGGACTCACCTCATTGCAGTCGTTTGAACGAAAGCACTGAACATGTCTGAGGCTCTCTTGGGGTCTGTTACATGGCTGCTCTGAATGGGACGGTGTTCCTGCAGGTCTTGTGCTGTCCCTTGTGCTGTCCCCCACGGGGTTGTGCTGGAGAGCCCTGGCATCTCAGGTAGCACCACAGGGTGTAGTTAACCTTTAAATTGAGCAGGTGCCCTGAATCAGGTTAGGCACTGTAGGGGTGTCTGTGAGAAACCTGCCATAACTGTCAATGGAGATGTGGTAAACACAGCTGATGGAGAAGAGAACGAGACTTAGCTCTCCGATGGCAATGACCTCATTTGCGCAGAGGAATACCTCTATAGGCTGCCCTGGACGTAACGAGCAGGAACAGGTTTCATTGTCCTAAATGTCAGCATCTGCTGTCACTTCAGCTGGCAAAGGAATGCCCCACCGGCTTCCAAAATGATGACCCCAGGCACTGCCCTGTCCCTCTGAATTGCTCCATCCGAGCAACAGTGACCTGCTCATGTCTTGGACAACCTCTGGCACCTCAGATGTCACCCGTGGTTTGCATGGGTACAGGAGGTAGAGGAGATTCCTGCCTTTCCCTGTCTGGGTGTCCTGTCTCAAGGTGGGACAAGAAGAGGTGACTGTTTGACCTAACTCTGTCTCTGACAGGGGAAACGCCACTGCTGGAAAGAAGTGTCTCTCCCCAGTGGAGGGAGGAAACATCAGTGATGACTTCAGCTTGC
>NW_009203471.1:0-1609 GCF_000690835.1 Fulmarus glacialis | reverse complement strand
GGGAGGACAGGTGAGAGCACACCAAGGGAGAAATCTCCACTGCCCATGACACGGAAAGTCTCTGGCTGCAGGACAATGCGGATGAGTTCCTGGAAGTGTCTCCTAGACCTGGCACATGCCACGGCTGACAGGAGCTGTCAGGATGGCTTTGTTGGCTTTTCTGGGGTGGAGGAGGAGGACGTGCTCCAGAGCAGGGCTTCCCTGCTGCCCCCTCAGAGGGACAGGACAAGACAGCTCCCTTCTCCCGGGGACGGCTGCAGGGCTGTGAAGGTGGGTGTGCAGCCAGGGGTGCCCAGGGCTGTCCAACAGCCCAAACCAGCACAGCTGGGGACAGGGAGACGGCTCCTGGCAGGAACAGCTCCAAGCAGCAGAGAGATGGGCAGGGGTGAGAGGGAGCTGCTGCCAGAAACACGGGAGGGGGATGTGGGCACCTCCCTGCCAGCCCTGCGGTGCAGACACCTTCTGCTGAGCAACTCCTCCCTGGGCTCCTTTCCCACCCTAAGCAGAGCCTCTACCCTCAGGCCCATGGGCTCTCGGGCATGCGTTGCCCCTGCAGCAGCCAGAGCCCAGAAAAGGACAAACCCCTGATTTCCATCTGTCTTTGCGTGTCCCTCCTCCCTTGGCAGGAGCATTGTGGCATTCCACTGCCATCCCCTCCCGCCTGTGCTGCCCTTGTTCTCACCATTGGATTTGCTGAGTCAGTGTGGGGGGTGGGCGTCAGGGGTGGCAGGTTCAGTCCTGTTCAGACACCCACCCTATGGGTCCTGCTACGCAGACGTGTCCAAGGGAGCAAAGAGCCCAAGTCTCCTGCGGGCAGCTTTGGGACATTGAGCTATTTGCCTGGGGTGTCCTGCTGGGCTGCAGGGTGCCCTCCAGAAGGGCACAGCTCTCCCGTAGTACCTCTGTGCTACCTAGGATGCCCATGGAGAAGACACCTCGGTGCTAAGGCCGTGGAAATGGTGCTGGGCAGCTGTGGGTGGGCAGCTGCAATGATCCCTCGGTGTCCCAGCCTGGGAGGGGGGAGATGAGATCCTCCTCAGATACTCTGAGAAGAGGCGAGGGTTTCTCATCTTTAAACCTGCATTCCTCTGCTCTCAGCAGTGTCCCCTTTCTTTTTAGGGGACCACCTGAGTGTGACCATCCTCCAGCTCCAAGGTGCCAGCACAGGGCAGCTGAGCACAGGGCTGATGGGCAGAGCAGCTCTCCTCTCTCTGCACTGAGGGACCGTCCCTTTGCCTCTCAGGACCCACAAGATTTCACCTGGAGTGCATTAGAAATGGCAGGGATTTCAACCATCCAAAACCACTCCTAAATGTGGCACGTGCAACTAGAATAAAAGAAACAAAACAAAATCCCCTCAGCTCTGTTCTGCAGTTGGGCAAATTCCAACCAACAATGCCGAAAAGCTCTTTGCTAGATCATGAGTGCATTTAATTTGAGATCAGCCTGTGTTCCTAGTTCCCTCTTGCTGCACAGCAAGAAGGACTCCTCGGGAGCCCGTTACAGAGTCCCTACTCCCAGTGGCCCCCTCAGCCAGCAAAACCCAGAGCTCAAGTGGGGGAGCTGCAGAGAGGTCTTCTTGAAAAGAGAGAGTCTGAGTGTGGGGTTG
>NW_009203470.1:0-19933 GCF_000690835.1 Fulmarus glacialis | reverse complement strand
GGGGAAACCCCCCAGCTCTGCGAAGGCATCTGCGTCCTGAAGGATGCTCAATTCACACGAGAGCACAAGCACAGTCCCCTCCCTTCAGAGCAGGACTGAAGCGGAACTGATGTTCGGTTTGCCCCTCGGCTTTCCCTAATGACGGAAAAAATAAAAAGGATGAGGAGGGAGGCACAAAGAAGGACCCGCATACCTGTTCCTACCTTCAAACCCTTTTGTACACCTCCGATGGAAAAGTCTGATGGCTACACATCAGTGGTTTCCATGAAGGGCCAGGTCTGAGTGCCACAGGTACATTTCTGTACAGGCAGGCATTGTATCTCAGCATTGAAACAGACTGAAATGCTGAGCTCCCACTATTCGTATTGCTCCTGCATGGCAACTGGACCCTACAGAAGCCACCTACCCATGTGACAGGCAACTCCATGCTCCTTCCAGAGGGTAAGTAATGTGTCTTTTTTGTCTGATGGCACGGCAGGGGTAGATAGGATACATGAGGGCAGCACCGTATAGTGAAGTCCATGCACGATATGTGGTCACCTGCACATTCTCTGAAACTGAAAAGTTCTGCAGTTTTCCTTCTAGAGAAGCCTAGATGATGCATCCTGCTGTAAACCCGTTATCTGAGCCCTCAGGGTAAGCAACATATGTGGGAAATTCTCACTAAACACAACTGTGCAGTTTACAGCTTTACTTTGGCCTTGGCAGGATGTTCCCTGAGCTTACCATCTGCGTTAGCGAATGTTTTACCTAAGTTTTCTTCTGTCCCTTTGATACCTGGAAACTGTGAGAAGTTTTCTGAATTCCCTCTTCTTTGTTCTAACTTCCCCCAACTGTCCTTGCAAGTTCTTCAGAAACCATTTTTGGTGTTTCATCTTCTTGATGATTTAATTAATGACAAAAATAGCGTCATTCACAAGAACTCAAAAACCTGATCCTAGTTTCACCAAACATTCAACCTCAGATTCTAAAAAGTGACACTTCTGTTGTTTGCAGTGAGATGAAGATAATCTGCTCTTTTTAGGACATCACCTCCAGTATTTTTCTTCATATACAGGCAAAGAAATATTTTCTCCAACACCAATTCTGCCACCCAGTATTATTTCTTTCTTTCAATTTTTTAACCTGTATCACTATGTTGTGTCTTGATGTTTTCATCCAATCTGATGGCACTTCATTTGCTGTCTTGCTATTGATTTACCATGCTATATTAGAAAGATGTAATTTTGCAATGCAAGTTCACAGGGTTTACTGCTTAATCTTTGCCGGCTTTATGCATTATCACTTGAAAACATTGAACTACATCTAACAAAGGTGTTTTAGAGCTCTGGAGTCCCTTTCCACCACTGCTTCAATCAAAGGAAAGCAGCTCAATCTTCCTAGATAGGGTTATGCTGAGTTACATGATTCAGAAATACAAGTGATGTTTTAGGGTGAGAAAGGAGCCTATCAGGCAAGAATGACTCTCAAAAACTGTTCTGGAGCAGGTGGATGGTTGGAAAGAAAGGAAAAGAATCCCTTCAAAACAAAGCCTAGAAACTTTTAGGTATGCATGTCCCTTGAAGGCATCCTTGCCTAGTCTACATCTCCAAAGCTGTGATTCCTGACCACAGCCTCAGTGGGGAATTTTCACTTGTAATCTTTCAGGTACCATGCTCACCTGTACATTATCGATTTCGTTTACAAAGCCAATGCAAAAACGGTGACTGATGATTTAACACTCTTGAAAATATTTTATCTAGTAATGAAAGCATCACAACATTTTTTGCCTAAGTAGGTAAAGTACAAAGGAAATACACAATGTAGACAAATGAAGAATAGAAAGATGGGTAGTAGAATAATTTTTTAAAAACTTGGCAAATTTTTGAATTTTATCAACAAGTACCTTTTTCGATCTCAGAACTAAAGGGAGAAGACTATAAATGTATTATAGTTGCTTTGACGAACAGAATGTTTCACTGATAAGCACACACAGAGCATTCCTATTAGTGGACTACATCCCCTTACAAACAGTGCAACAAACTCCAACATAAAATAGTACAATATAATTTCTCAGTGTCTTTTTAATCATACGTGAAATCCAAAACCATTGTTCCATTGCAATTTCCTTTCTAGTCCCTTCTCAAATCATGACTTAGGGCCAGTGCTTAACAATGTGCCTAATTTTAAGTGTGATCTTACATCACAAACCTAGCTCCAACGCACCTTGAATGTTTTTAGATTTCAATAGACAGTGAATATTTTTGGGGCTTAACACATACAGGAACAGGAATACTTCCTTGACTTAGGGGGTTACATTTTCTTTCTTAACTATTCACCTCATTCATCTTATTAGACGTTCATTGATGTGAATACATGATGACCTAGCAGAAAGGTATCTGCTCCCATTGGCCTGCCAATTTGTGCCACTGATCTTATCCTTCAGACTGTTATGTAACTGAAAACTCTGCGTGGTGCTTCAGCACACTATCACACAGCTTGCTTTGTCTAGAAAGTCTCATAACTACCCCTTTTCACTGCTAATTTTCTAGGGAAGATGCCATGTACTCATATATCGATAGAAAGTAACTTCTAAAAATCAACGCTACAGGAAAAGATAATTTGTAAAGGCAGGTATTTTTTTGAGGGGAAAAATAGAAAATGAAAATTAAAAAAAATCCAAATGGAGAAAAGATAAGAACAGGGACGACGAATCAGCTAGCAAAACCAGCTACCACCTAGAATGGCTTGTTTTACAACTAAATTTTTTCCCCTTACGTCTAGGTTTCTCTGGTAAAAGGGAAAAGCAGCAACTGCTAAACTTAATGTCCTTCCTTCAAAAAAAAAAAGACAAGAAATGAAGATAAATCTTAGTGTGGAAGATTAAATAAACCATGGTAAAAATTTCCATCAGGCAGTTTCAATTTATGAATTATCTTTTACGATACAAATTCAGTGATGAATGACTGCGATGGGGATTACTTCAGAGGAAGATTATTTCTTACCCGACTTGTTCTTGCACTCGATATCGTAGCCGGTGATTGGGCTGTTTCCATCAAATCCCATGGTCCATCTGAGGGCAATACTGCGCGCTCTCACCTCTCGGATTTCTATTTCAGGGGGGTCGGGGGGCTCTGAGTAAACACACACATGCAGTTTTAGTCAGAAGAAAGCCCGTATTCTTAACAAGATAACATTAATGAGCATGGCACTGGCATAGCTTACTGATGGTAAGCTCTCATGGCATTTTCTGCGGTCAGTCATTAGTAGCCTGAGCCAGTTAATCACCTGCTGAAGAATACTCAACAGAGGGAGGAAAAGTCACTTCTCAACTAAGAGTCACTGATGTAATCTTCAATACTGACTTCTGTTTAACCTTCTTATATGCAACACAGAGCTGCATTTCTTAAAAGCACTCCAGATTGGACTACTCAGGCTAGAAAAGATTTTTGCCTTGAACACCACGTTTCACTGATACTTCTACAGTTTTTACACAAAAGGCGACGGTAGAAATATGAATACTAAACTTAAAAGTGCTAAATTTGATGGGGGAGGGAGTAAAATTTCTATCTCTTCGAGTATGTTTAAAAGTCTCCATTTAATAACAGAATAATTATATAACAATATAAAATTACACTAAATCCTCTTTCTGCCTCTAGAGTTAAGGATGTAAATTTATACCCAGTCTAATGTCCCTTTAAATTGTCACGGCAGTTTAAATGAGCAGTGGTGTAACTGAGAACCTGTCCCCAGACTCCACCTGAATTTTTCGACAGGGCTGCCTTAGGCATTCGCTGAAATGTACTGTTACTTTAAATCAAGAGTGGGGAGAAAGAAATTTGCAAGAAAGAAATTTGTTGTGTGCATGCTCAAAGGCATACAAGCACAGGAACAAGCATCACGCAGAAATAAGCAGTGGCCAGTGGCTGAGTCCTGCCCGTGCCCTGCATCTCAAACATTACCACCCCAGCCGCTCCAGGACTCGCTGCTGTCTGCCCGAGTGAAACCCTGCAGGAGGGGAACCCCAGCCCCAGGCAAGATAGGTTCCTAGAGTTTGCATTGTGCAAACTGATTATAATTTACTTTGACTGAATAAACTTGAAATATTTTGTTTAAAGATCCACAGTAGGTTTAACATTTCTCTAGAGATAAAGTCAGATCATTTTTGCTTTATTTCAGACTTGGGTTTTAAGCACATTTGTTCTTTAAAAACAAATGCAACCCTCTCCCTCTCCCCCACCAAAGTAACCCCCTCATATCCACTGTCCCTACTGAAGATGATGGTTTTATGTATCTTTAGTAGATTGTCAGCTAGTGTATTTAAGAAAAATTCTCCTTATTAATTTGTACAGATCTAGAAAGACTGGAGCTTATCCTTTATTTTCATTTAATCTGTGATGCTGGAAAACAAAAGACTGAGCGTCTTAATGCAGCCCCCTCATTTCTTTGACAATGAGGAATAAATTTAATTAGGAATCAGAGCCTCCCTCCCCCAACAGATTTCTGAGGATGGCATACACTTACTGTACTACAATAGCTGTGTTTTTTTCCTTATGTTGTCCTCTTCCTACCTTGCACAGTGAGCTGAATTATTCCACGATCCTCCCCATAAGAATTGATGGCATGGCAGGAAAAGAAGCCAGAATCTTCACGCACAGTTGGCAAAATCTATAGGTGGTTTGAAAAGAAGTGATTGATTGAACAGCACGCAGAGAAAATAAATCAGCAGCTTTTCTGTATGGTGCAAGAAAAATTGTACAAACTGTTGTACTTGACAGTAATAAACAGATATTGCATGTTATACACACACATACATACGCATAGTAAAGCATCCAAAATACTGAGACTTATCAAAACTAGCAACACCTGGGCTGAGGAAGCAGGCTATCAGCTCTACATGTGTAGTCAGGAGTTGGAGCACCACCTATCCCTGTAGCTTCTCATTAGGAGTCTTGTTTCCAGTTACTCATAAGTTTGCCAAGTACTTAACAGTTGGCTGAAATTTTCCATACAAAATGGTGCCTCCTGCTGCCTCCAAATTTTTCCAGTTATTTCTGAAAATAACTCAAGTGGCTGAAGTCTGTGTGGAGGAAATAAAGGTTCAAACACTGGTGGTGAACCCTGTAGTATTCAGCATGGTGCCTCATAATAAAATTTTGGGTTGTCTTTCTTTTCAATTTGTTATTCAATAACATAGAAACTTATAAATAATCTTTACGTACATGATCATAATGATATTTTTCTACAGGACCACTGCTTCATTCAACATACAACAGGGAGGGGATTTTTTTAAATGAGCAGATATTCCAAATACCATTTTCTTCTTATTGTTCAGTGTGCTGCTCCACACTTTATTTACTGCACACAGTTCAAACTGTGCCCTGAAGACAGACTTATGCATTTTCTCATACCCTTTTCTGTGGCATTCACCTGTGCAATACCCATTTCAGAAACATGAGTGAATTTATTTTCATAAACCCTGACATCATGAAGAGTATTACCACCATTTCGTACGCGGAATTAAGGAACCAGACATATGATAATGCTTGTGGCTGCTTAACAAGTTGCCACATATTAGCTGAGCCATGGTAACTCCACATGCTCTTTATTCCTCAACAAAGCCAAGGTAACATGAGCACAACTCTCATTCACCACTGGTTAAGATAAATGGATTAATTTCCCACTCGCTACAAGGATATTGGAGAGTTATTATTTGAGATGTGGTAACTTGTCAAGCTGTGTTAAGTTGCACGTGTAGCTGAGCTTTAAGATAGGAAACCAAAATTTTTCAGAGCCCAATTTGATACATCTAGGGCCTTCTTTTCCCCCTCAGAGTCCTTAGCAATAAATAGCATTTCATGTGTTCATAACAGCTTCCATTGACTTAAGCTGCAGCTATGAGGGCTTAGTACTTCTGCAAATCAGACCCCAAGGGCTCAAGGCAAGTACCTAGAAAACAAAGAACACACAATTATTGGCCACCTGTGAAAAGTTTGGTTTCAATGATCAGCCTTGCATCACACAGTGTCTTTCATTACTCAACCCTAATTCAACTCCAGAGAAAATCCAAGTCATGCCTGACTGAGGCAGGGGTCCTGCAGAAAAAATAAAAGCTGAGTATACAACTAAAGATCACATCATCATGCACACATGCAAAAGCACTGAGTTAAAAGCTTCAGAGACAACTTTAATCCTGACACTTTCTATTTTGGGGGCATTTTATCTCTCAGAAGTCAAAGGTTTTGTATGTAATGTACATATGGATGTAGAACACCACTACCGTATACAACTGCTTCAGAAGAGAATTCTTCAAGCAGGTCTCCAGCCTTCCAAAAAGAAATATTGTTGTGCATCCAGGCATTATCTTATTAAAGTCATTAAGATGAATGAGGGCAGAGAGGTCTAGGGGTCTATCCTATATTTAAATATTATTCGGAACACAAATATACTAATATGAACCAAAAGTCATACATAGAACTTATTCTTCCTCATAGAAATCAATGACAAAGCTCCCTCACAGAGAGCAAAACCAGATTTTTACTAGATATCATCCAACACAAATTTTGGCTAGTAAAGAAAGAGGTATATCTTCAGAGTTGCACTAGAATATAGACAATCACCACAGAGCTAGAGAATTACTTTCTTGAGCCTGGTAAAATGTTTTTAAGAATGTGACTGAAAAATGGAAAATCAAGATTTTTGACTGAGAATCTATATGATTTTTTTAAAAATTGTTTTCGATTCCATAGAGGCACATGTAAAAATATAAAGGAATGGACTGATAACTTGCTCATGTTGGTAAATTTTAAATTTGAGTGGAAAAAGCTGTATCCTGGTATACTGAGGGCAACATGACCCGTTGTAGGTGACACCAGAACAACAGGAGTTTCCTTTGCTTCCACGGTGTCTTGGGGAAACTTAAGTCCCCAAAACAGCAGTGCCACTCATGTAGCCCCTCAATCTAACCCAGGTCACTTAGGAGTTAACAGAGACCCACATACTGATTTGTCAGGCAAGTTGAGATGCACGGTTCCCACACCACTAGACAGCTGCCTGTCACAGAAGCAGAAGTGAAGATGCAGACTATGACCGTTTGCTAGGTGTTTTGGTGACTTGTGCTACTGTGTACAATAAGTGCCAAACACCACTGGCAGCAGTAGATATACTACTTATGTATCTACACGTGCCTTTTCCTTCCATCTCACTTTGAATCCGATGACTAACCTGACTTTGTAAAATGGTCTCACAAGCCCCACAAAGTGAAAGGGAGGGAGAAAAAGTACTTTAAAAAGACAGCATTTTCATCTCAAAACAGCTTAACGATTTTGGTGAAGGTAAGCCTGACAGACATCAGAGCTAGGGCTCAGGTATTCACTCAGCACTTATCAGCAGTGTACTCAAAACTGAGCCCAGCTGCCCCGGGAAGGGCAGTCTAAGGCATGAGCCACGTTGCTCCTGAGACAGAAGGAACAGGGGGGCTGTGAGCCAGGCTCACTGTCTTGTTGCCCCTGGAGCATGGGAAGATGGAGACTATTTTAATGCCGAGGTTTCCTCTACCTCCTCCTGCTGCCAGTTCTCCAGGGCTGCACCACGGGTGGGGCGAGCTCTGACCTTGTAGGGCAGAGGTAGCTGTGCATCCCTATCAAAACCAAATCAAGCAACACTCTCACACATGTAGATAAGTCGTAGGTCACTTTGTTTTCTTACCTGCAGAGTAGAGATCACTTCATCTCCAACTTCCTTGGTGGAAACAAGGTAACGGGACATTTCAGGGTTAATGATTCGGTCTTCTTTTTCCCAGCGGACTATGATGGGTTTCTCTCCATGTGCCGTGCAGCTCATCTCCTTCTTTTGACCTTGTGTTGCCAAGGTGGTATTTGGATAGGAAGTTATCATAGCTGGAACTAAAAACAGACAAAACAAAAAATGATCGTTCTTCAGTGAGCTGACTAGTCTGATGACACAGGGTTGGCCCTTCAATGGTCTCATTCAGCTTGTCCATATTTGACCAGATGGCCAAAAAACTGAGAAATTATTTTACTTTCATTCCTGTGTAAGAGAATTTTCTTAAGATTGAAGATGGGCCTCAAAGGGAACTTAGTGGAGAGGAGCTGGGACTGGACAGCGGGGCTGTAGAGACAAGAAGATGCAAATCCAAAGGAAGCCTGGCTCCATTTGTTTTCCTGCTCACAGGACAACTTGTAACATAATTAAAATATTCACAGTACATGAAGGTACTGTAAGTAATAACCATTCAGATATGGGGCCAATAAAGAACTCATAAAAATTTCTTATTCTTTCTGATGAGCTACTGTTTTATTTGCTGACAGAGGTATGTGCTACCATTTTGTATGACAGTAATGACCTATCAAAATGAGGGCTTAATTAAACCAGGAGCTCTGCACCAAAGAGCTTACAGTCCATGTATGTGCTGAGTGCATAGTTAAACTGTACTGAACAGAAAGTATAATTAAACTGACAATAAACCTAGATAGATTTGAGGTTTTATTGTATTCAGAAGGTATTTGCAGAACAGTTTGGGCATAATTGTCAACTTCATTAATCATTCAGGACTTTAAAAAATTTTAATGTTGAAAAAAGTATTCTCTTGCTAGCAAGAATAGGCTTAAGCCCCAAGTATTTTCACATTTTGGAATAAAAATTTTCTGGAAATAGGAAGAAAAAATCTTCAAAGTATTTTACTGCAAATCCCTCAAAACATGGCATTTTTGAAACAGGATGGTCTCTCTGGTGTCTTCAGCAGCCTGTCCTTTCCTTCCCATACGATTTGTCCACCAATGAGTAATATCTGGGCATTTGTGAGTAGGAAGAATCAAAGCCCATGAGTCTGTCTTTCAGTTCTGGCCCTTTACCCGCTTGGGAGAAGCTGGAAAGCCCTGGACAGCGCACAGAACTGCTCTCTTCTGAATGAATCTGTCCACTTCTTTCAAAGCATATGAGGTGGCAGTAAAGAGTCCCTTCTCTAAGATCTTGCACTCCAGGGCTGTCTCCTGCAATGGCCCCCCTCTCCTTGTTTTTATGCATGAACACTTGCCTCTTCTTATCAGAACTCACTCATTCCATCTGAACTTCTCTGGGTCTCTATTTCAAGAAGATGACTTTGGCATGGGACCTGATTTGAGGCCTTCCCGGTCTTTCCTCCTGCATAGATTGCGTCTATTGCTACTGAACAGCAAAAAAATTCCTTATTTAAATGAATTACCATAATTGCTATTCTGAAATGTTAATGCTTGGTGGCATGACCTTTTCACATGCCAAAGTTGTTGACACGTGGATATGACAATATGTCAGGATGCAGCCCTTTCTGTTCAAAGGCTTCCTGAACCAAAACAAACCAATTTGAAAATTAACAGGGCTGTGGAGCTGTGGGTTAGAGTTACGAATGGGATCTAATTACAAGAAGAACTCTTAGAAAGGTCTTGTGTGAGACATGAGGCTTTTTAGGCGCTGATATGCATTAGTGATGAAGTATGTCTTGTTTAACTGTTTGGATATTAGGTATCGATTAGTTTTGTCAAAGGGGAGCATTCAAAGAGAAGAAATGATGAATAATCAGAATAGAAAATTAGGACGAGTCTGATTCTATCTTCCAGAGAATTAAAATACCTTCAGTTTTATCTGGCGTTTGTCCAAGTACTAGTACCCACAAGGAGGTTACTTTCAGAAAGTCACTTTTTACTTTCAGAAAAAAGTGGGCCCTGTGTGTGAAGGTATGTGCACTTGAACATACCTGTCCTCATTTGCAACACCTGAAATAGGCTTTTATATCCTTTTATGCCTTTTGTTCATCAATAAGAGACCAAATTCAAATGAGTGGCAGGCTGTTAAGGAGTCCACATTACCATCATTAGCTTGTGCCACCGCCTTTCTTCCTTCCACAGTTTCCCAAGCCTTCCGCATGTCCCTTTCTTCTCCGTTTGCCGCGCCTCTTCGTATCTCCCTCTTTTCCCCTCAATGCAACACGCACCAGTCCCCTTCACCTCTCCCTCTCCTCTTCCTGCTGCAACCTCCTCAGGTTCTCACATGTTGCCTAATCCCTACAGCAACATTTTCCTCCTCCAACCTCATTTCCCATTGCTAATTAAATCATGCCAACCTCCCAAGTCACCTAAGTGATTTTCTCTACAGCTGCAGTCCTCCTTATCATCAGTATCTCCTACTTTGAGTTGCTCTGGTGTCGGATGGAGCGTGCGCTTAGCCCACCCAGGAGCTGAGGGGTGGTGTGTGCCTCCCCACGAGGTACCTGAGCTCCCGGGGTGCCTGTGCCCCCAGGCAGGAGAGTTCAGCATTTGGAGCAGGTGAGCCTTGCACTGGCAGGTCTACACTCCTCCTGCTTCACGGGTAGGAGCAGACAGTGTGCACCCACAGAAAATGGGACGTTTGGATTTGGATTTAAATCCCACGGACCTTGAGGAGCCTGTCTCAGAGACTCCTTCCTCACTTTCAGGTCTCCTAAACAGTTGTCTACGGAGAGTCCCCTGATGGGCGGTAATGCCAAACCAAACACTGCGACTACCTTGGTTGCTTTTTAAAAAACAGAGGCTAGGTTATGAAGCTCACATTTTTTTTCCAGCAAACTTTCTTAGTAAGAGTAGCATAAAACCATGTAAAGAAAGATTACTTTATTCCTCAGATACAGCTTTATCCCTGCTTATCTTTCCCTTCCTCTCACATAATCTCCCACATGGTTTCCTTATTGCCATAGCAATGCCTCACAGCTAAATATTTCCCCTTCCTCCAAAGCTGATTTTTTACTCTTCACAATTTATCTCCAATGATCCTAAACCATAAGCTCTTCTTTTTATCTTTCTCTATGTCAAAAGATTTCTGGTAACAAAGCCACATTCCCAAGGATATTTTAGGCAATGTATTTCTTCATCCTCCAACTATCATTAATCAAATTACTGATGCAAATAACTGAGATAAATATGCTGGCTCTTTACTGACAAAATAATCTAGAAAACTGTAAATAAGCAAACTAAATCTGTACTATATATGCATGAGATATTCTCTCAGGATGTCTTAAAAAAAAAGTGAAGGCATTTAGCAATATATCAAGATGATTCAGATGCCATATTAAGTGTGTGTATCCTTTATATCTCTTCAAACACGCATCATATACACACATATATAATGATATGTATTTATATAAGAGAATTTTGGAAGGGAAGGGCATGTTGCTGTGCGTGTTCAAGGAATGCATAGCGTCATGTTCCAGGATTTTGGAGTAGGCTTTCCTATGGGATAAATTAATCCAATTCTCTCTCCTCTGGGGTTCTCCGTGTCTTTCTCTGAAGGATACCATGTGGTGCTGGGCATTGTTAAAGGTCTATTGGTCAAAATTGGACAAAATAGAAGCTACAGTTCATAGATTATGGCAATTTCCATTTTCAAAGGTATGCATATCGCTGCCAGCAACATTAATCTAGGAGTTTTCTCTGTTCAAAGTTGGGCTTCTGTTTGGAAAGCAGATTTGTTTATTCCTTTTCCCAGGTCAACCCATTTGTTTTCCCCCTTCTTCGTGGCAACCCAGTAAGGAGTAATCTCATTGCTTTATAGTATTAACAACTAACTTCATCATTAAAAATCAAAGTAAAAAATTCAGTAGTCGAGGTTACTCTTTAAGAGTCATGGAACTGGTTCAGAAAAAACAAGAATCTTTTGTCCCACGTTAAAGAAAACTGAACCTGGACCTTTCCTGAGGTTCAGTAAAAGTTACTTAATCTGACTTCTTTTCCCTGCTACTGCTGAGTGTTTCATCAGGAACTGAATGCAAATAAAAATGAAAAAAATTGATTAGCTTAACAAAGACTAGTCTCATTATCCAAAATAAGGAGGCTATAGTAAGTTAGGTGAAGCTTGAGCAAAGTAACAGAAACTTTTGAATCCTTTTAGAATAAACCTTCATGAATTACTACAAAACTGAAATTCACATTGATTTTAAAAATTGGAGGGGTGTGGAATAACTATTTTTTCTCTCTTTTAGCTCATAGATGGAAATAACCACGTGGGAAGAAAGCAAGTTAAAAGGCTCCCTATCTTTTAATTTGTAATTAAACACTAAATATCCTTGTAGCATCCTTAAATGATTCTAAGACTGACTGAAGTTCTGGAGATAACTGAACATAGTGAGAATTTGAGAGTGTGCTCGGTAACAGACATGCCCTGGACTCTGTCAGTGATGTGACTCCTGGCATATCAACATGTATCACCTTGTCTCCACTTCTCTCAGTCTGAAGATCTCTGCTCTGGTAGAGTGTCCTCCCACATAACTTGGCTCCTTCACTGCAGCATGCTCAAACTGGCCAGTTTGGGGAAATATCTGTCACCATAGTGGGATTCATCTTGCAAACATCTATGCCGGGCTAGGCATCGTAGACTTCCTCAATGGAAAGAAAGATACTTACAGAGTGCTGTTCATCTAACCAGATGAACTGTGCCCTCAAAAGCCTCTTATTTACACTGATCATTCAGGAACCTGCAATGCCTTGCTCAGTTGCAGAGGTGTGCACACTAGTGCTGTAATGAGGGAAGATGAAGGCCATCTGTTTTTCTTGTACAGCTTCTAGAACAGAGGACTATGGCCCTTTGATGCAGTTTAAACAACCTTGGACAAAAATAACATAGTGAATGAAGATAGGAGTTGTGATAAGAGAAAACTGCATTAAGGTTGAAATGCATATATATTGAAAAAATGAACTAAAATTCCAATTTAACATTTAAGCTGAATTCAGCATGACCTCTCATGCTGGTCAGCCACAGTGAGCATACTTTTCTGTCCATGACAAATGAGATTTTTCTACCTCAAAAACAAATTCCCTCTTCCTCAATCCACTTTTGCTAACACAAGAAAAGCCCATTCCATGTAAGCTCCCTTGCATTTAAGGGAGACTAGCTCTCACACTAGTTGATTTCTATTTGTTAATTTGTTTTAAAATTTAGTATGCTTCCAGGAGTCAGTGAGTGTGTTGCTAAAATTCTTCTCTTAACTTCAGTTTTCCCTTTCTGATAAATGACATTTTTGCTTACTTAAGTAGCATCTCTCCAGAATTCATATGGTGTCCTGAATCTAGCAGAGAATTTTAAATCAATAGGACTATTCAAATACTTCAATTTAAACACACAGTTTCTTGGTAAAACTGTGAACTCTCCAGCAGGTGAAAATAATGTTCTTAGTCCACATCCTCAAGAGATGCCCAAGACTGGAAAACAAACTGCATGTCTCAAAGGGTGAAAGAAATATGTTAACACAAAAATAAGCATCCCATTTTTGTGAATACAAGTTATTTTCACAAAAATAATGGACATACAATTAATGACAACTATTTTCTACCAATATTCACTAATTTTGAAAATGAACTTCATTTTTGTGACCTACTCATGTTCATCTGTTGTGGACTTCTTCAGAGACATGCTCTTTTAGGATAAATATTTTAAAAATTCAATTTGAAATATTTAAATATTTCATAAAAGTGAATTTTGAATGCAATTGCTTGGAATTAGTAAAGAACTTGTGAAAGCAATGCAACTCTCAAATAGAAACAATACTGGGTGAATTACATAACTAATTAATACGGCATGAATTTCAAATTCAAAAAGCAAATGTTTTGAAATTAATTGCTGCTGAGGTTCCAGACTAGGAAAAATAATTTCAAACATCTAAACCTGAGAAATTTGAGGAGAGAAATAAAAATTTGATGAATTAATATGACAGACTGAATTATTTGCTCGGCTTTAGTTTCAGGTGTCTAACGTGTATACGAAATAAATTTGGAAAATTTATTGATAAATATGTTCCTGAAAATATTTTTAAAACAAAGCAAAACAAACCAGATTACCTTCTACCCCCAACCTGCCCTAAAAGGAGGGCTAGTAGTTTTTTGTACGCTTCCATTAATAACTGTTAGATGAATGGATTTTTCAACAGTAGTGTGATGGATGCACTTGACCCCTTAACCAAATGAGCGGTAGTTTGGTACAGGCTCTGAAGGAGGTAAAGGCCTAAGCCATAGGCAGGCCGTGAACTCCTCTAGTTCCAATCTGTTCTCTGAAAACCCGCAAAGGAGCAGGGTGACACAGTGAGCATCGATAACACTCATCATGCGATTAACACATGAATAGCGGGTGGCTTTTCCAAGACTCATTTATCAAGGAACAAAGTTAGTTGTGGATACGAGGAGTCTCATGCATACCTTTCCCATTGCATGTAATTTGACTACGAGCCAACCGCTTTATCCCATAAACATGACAGCCTAAATGAGTCTTCTTTGAGCTGTCCCTCCTAAGCAGCCTGGCTGTATGGCGGTGATCTCCCCTTGAGCTGGGACGCCTCTCAAGGTTGCTCCTCAAGGCAGAGAGACCTTTTAGCAACGGCAGATCTTTGGTAAGCGACCAATATTGTCCATAACCTTGTAGTATGGTAACTTTGATTTTGTCTTGGTAGTTTTGAATCATTGTTCAAATGATTGTGCTGTACAGTAATAGAGTGAGCCTTGCCATCAAACTTTTTTAAGTCGCACTTTTACAACATCATATTAAAACCACTTTTGCTAATACCTTTGACAGTGGTTCTTTAAGCGATCTAAATCACCCATTCACGACAAATAGGCAAGAGCTTCATAAACAGTTCTATTATTAGCAAAATAATTTTCTGACAGAACAGTATGAAAAACAGTACTGCTGTGGAAAAAGAGACTGTGCACAGCAGAAACTGCATCTTTATGTTTCTATTTAGTGAAGAGTGACGTCCATGAGAATTATGGTATATAAATAAAAGAGAGAAATTAAACACAGGCATGACCAGTCCATTTCCCAGCTATCTCAGTTTGCATTACAAATCCTATATCAAAACAAGAGACTCAGTGGTATGTAAAAACTGCATTATTAGGATATTAGGACATCCGTACAAGGTAACCTTTGAAAAAAATTCTAAAAAGAAATAGATCACTGGGTGGGAATGAGTAAGGATTCTGTACACCCTAAAATACCATTTCAGCTAGCTATTCCACTGATATAAATGAAGTTACTTTAATTATAAGTATTATTCAAACATGTGTTTCCAAGATAGGACAGGCCTTTTTTGATGGTAAGCTTTAATAAGAATGACAATGATGTCTTGAGTACTTGGCAGCTTCACCAGCGCCTGATAATCGGATTGAATATGTCAGGGTAAAGGCGGTGAACGTTTAGGGTTCATATCTTATTCACTCAGAAGCGGTTTCAGATCACATTACAGGAAAAGAAGTTGATTTAATTTGCATGACAACTACGAATTTTAACCAAAAGACACATTAATAAAATAAAAAAAGTATTTTCTCTCAAATCGCAAAGGCAATTCTTTCCTTTTCCTGAGGTCTTCTCTTGCATTAGTTTTATGTTTGTACAGTGCAAATTGCTGTCTTCAAGTGATACACAGGAGACCATCAGCTGCTTATATTTCTCAGTCTTTCCTTTGACTTTGGCATGGTTCTGAAATGAATGTGACTTTCTTTCACTTTGCCATGCAGCTTCAATTCCCATTTTGTCTAACTGCACTTCCTAATAACCAAAAGAAAGAAAATGGAAAATGATAAGCTGACAGCTTTGTTTCCTGCAGTCAGTTATAGTAAAAGCCTGTGGAAATTTGTGACAAACTATGGTAACCCACACGAGGCACTGGAAAATCAGTTTCATCAAAGCTTGGCTAATTGTCAAAACAAAAATAAGCTATCAAAGATCTATAAAAAAATTACATTAGCGTGTATATAATTGTGATTTATGAAGACTTAGACAAAGACCATCTTCCTTCACAAGAAATTAATGGCCAATGTTAGTGTTACCATCATCTCCATTGTTGAAAAGTATGGATGCCTAAAAATTAGAATTAGAAACATGTATCCATTAAGTATAAATTTCTTGGGCCACTTTCTATTCCAAATCAATTATGGTCTTTCATCACCCTGTATAAAAGTCAGGCTGGAAAGAGCAGGAACGTTAAACAGTTAAAACTAGCAATATATAATTTTAGATAACTTCTCCAGTGCTTTGATCTTAAATTGAATTCAGTCAGCCATCAAGATGGCATCAAGTTTTAATGTTAAATGAGAGGGTTACTGCTATCATAATTGTAAAGTACAGCGCTCTAATTTTTTGTGACTTACTGAATGCAAATCAGTAAAAACCAGAGACTAGAATCACATGGGAGAGTGCTCATTTTCTTACAAGTTGTTATGCTTTAAACTTTCCATTTGTACCCTTTCGTTAAAAATACCCGAACAGTTTACAGATTTAAAAGAAGAAAAAAAAGGGCAGAAAGTCACTGGAAAACACAAGCTTTAATCAGGATAGACTTTATGACCCAGCAATTCCCATGGGTCTTTTAGATTTTGGAGACTGTGAAGTGACATGTGTAAATGTCCCTCCCAGGGGAAGAGAAGCAAGCACTAATTGAGGTATTGATGGGTTTAAATGAAGCAGAAACACACTAAGAAACTCTGGCTACAACAAGAATGAGTATTGGTGAGCAGTGCATGCTGGGACATTAATGGTTTTCATTCACTGCTCATTCATGCAAGTAAGTATACTTTTAAGCACAGTGACTTGGGTCTGTAAAGCTCAGTTCTGAGCTAAAAAGCCATGAAATACTATCTGCTGGTGTATGAGAGAGCTCTGGTAGAACTAGTCTCATCTAGTCTTTCAGAGTGAATTATATTTTTATTGTCTAGATAGATGCAAATAGACCAATAACATCTGATACTCTGATGATGGAAACTGAACTCAAATGTATTAAAATCAGCAAGATACAACTCTCTATATATTTATGTAGGCATTCTCAATATAAGTACATTAACACAAACAATATAAATATGTGTATGTATTCTGCATATTAATACTAACAGAAAGGCGTTATTGCATTGTATATATACACAAAACATTCACCTATGCATGGAGGTAGAGCACGTTCACAAAACCAGTCAGTGGCATTCATCTCAACCTAACTTCAGGTGGCTAAAAATTAGTCATCCAAGCCTTCAGCTAGTCAAATGAGGACTTCTTCTGTAGCAGTCCTTGGGGAGAAACAAGACCTTCCAGAGGGCCATTCATCTTGACTTAAAGATGATGAATGGCTTCTTATTGAAGATAAAAGGAGCTCAGGGTAAGCTGCTTAGACTTTTATAACCAACCTTTAGCAATCTAGCTTAAAGTCAAGCACGTGTGTATGAAACCTGTGCTAAGGGTCTAATATTAAATTCTACATTCTCTTAACTGAGGAGATTCAGGATGTCAATAAATGCTACTATCTCAGGAAAGACAGGAAAGGAGATTTAGCTGGGGGGAATAAGATCCTAATAAAAAGCTCTGAAGACGTTTATTTGAATGGACATCAATCTGGTTTGTCCAGTCAAAGTTCTAATATTTGCCCCTTGTCACAGAGACCATCTGGGGATAGTTTGGGAATGGTCTGACCATCTATGGAGTATTAACTCTGCCTATTGCTGAAAAACAACAAACTTGATTCCTAATCTATTCTATCTCTTATTTTCCACTATGAGGTCTATTTTCTACTTTGGCTGCTCAGCATGCAAGCAGCTTCTGCAGGGAAAACAGATCTCTTAAGTTGGTCAGTAAAAGGAGAACATTTCTAGAAGGGCAGAGAACCATCTTAAAGGCTGCACAGTCTAGGAAAAACTGGTAGGTAACTTGTGTACTTAACATTTTTTTAAATATATGTCTTATGGAGGGAGGGAAATACAAGTAAAGGAAAGCAAAGAGGGCTTGAATAAACACAATATTTATAAAATAAAGATATTCAGTATAATACCTCTGTGAGTTACATTTACCCATAAATAAGAAGCGTCTCTTACAGCAGAAAATCCTTTTACATTCATTACTGTCATGTCGTTGCGGTGTTTTATCAAATCTAATGGCTAGGCCTTTCCACTGAGTATTTTGGGACTATTACACTGAACAATTAATAAAGCTTTCAGACAAAAGCTGACAATTTGTCTCCAGTACTCAAATGTCTAAGGCCAGAGGAAGCAGACCCTAATTTGAACCAGGGTTATGGTTATTTTGGCTTATTCAAAATAGCTAATATGCTCATTCATCTGTTAGCCAGAGAACAGGTGAAAAGGAGTTTTAAAGCCAAATTTTACACTACTGTTCCTGATGTTGACAGTGTCCTGTTATTTAACTATATAACTGGGGTCAAGGTGTATGTGTGTTTGTGCTAGCACGCGTGCATATGCACGTGTGTATGAGTGAATAAGAGAGGGAAAAAAAATGTTTTCCACGGAGTCAAATAAGGAGAATTATTTCATTACCTTGAACAGAAGACAAAGCAACCCTCATCGTCTTCCTCCCTTGACCTTCAGCTGTCCTGTGGATTTCTCTTTTCAATACACTCTTAAAAAAATGTTTCTATTTCTCTGGAGACCGTTTTTACCCCTCGGGCAAGGAAAGGCATCGTAAATACTAGTGTTTCAGGCAGGAGTAAATTATAGCCATCTATCTCATGAACAAAGCACAGGGCTGCAGGTCTCTCCTCCACAGTACCTCCCCACAGCATGAATGTTATAAGGAGTTCAAAGGCCTTGGTTTATTTTTTTCCTTTAAATTGTGTTTCAAATGAATAGGAACTCCCATTCCCTCTTCCACGTACAGAATGAACACCCAAAAGCAGAGGCCAAAATGGCAGCGGTGATAATGTAACCACCAGCAAAGTAAGAAGGAAGTCATGCTTCTAAACATCGTTTGACATATTGTATACAATGGATGTTGAATATGATATATGAAGCAGCTAGTTACAGGAGCAATATGAAAATACTTGTTTGATTTTTTTTTTTAAATGTTTCTTTTTTAATCACATCCTTACAACACACACACACACACACAATCTGTACTTAGATCTAAACTTGCTACTTAAATTATTAAATTATCTTCATACAACACGTTTGGCTTTAGGAAATCCAGGAGTTTTAAGTCTGAATTGGTGATTCTGGGTTTTGTTTTTATTTTTAAAAATTATATTCCATTATAAGACGAATAATCACTTACAATGGAATATTGTGGGTTTATGCACGTTATAACAACCTTATTAGTCACATAAACAGGGAGGGCAGGTTTTATGTTCAGGTTTTATTGGGGTAGTCTTGCTCTTTCTATGATGCATTTTAGAGTTTCTTGTAAGTTGGTAGAAAGCTTTTCAGAACCATTCCTATTGGGACTTTGGACTGTCATTTTTGTGTCAGAGAACAGCTAATTTTTTCAACCCAAAATTTTTTATGAGAAGGGGAATTCTTTGACAAAAGGAATTGTTGAAAAGGGTTTATTAGCCCAGTATTCAATTACTGGTCAAAAGATGAGAAAAGAGACTGCAAACACTCAGAGTAAGCGATATAGTCAATGATCACCACCTATTTGAGGACACAACCTTGAATCTAAATGCCTCAGCCTCTCTCTCCTCATTTTCTGTTTTTCTAGCATGACAAACATTTCACTGTATATACAGGCTTGGGTAAGGTCAACAACACGAAGTAAAACAAGACAGACAGACAAGTAAAACATAGTGACAAAGGATGAGGAAAAGGCTGACATACTTAATGCCTTCTTTGCCTCAGTCTTTAATAGTAAGACCAGTTGTTCTCGGGGTACCCAGCCCCCTGAGCTGGAAGACAGGGATGGGGAGCAGAATGAAGCCCCCATAATCCAAGGGGAAATGGTTAGCAACCTGTTACACCACTTAGACATACACAAGTCTATGGGGCCGGATGGGATCCACCCAAGGGTACCGAGGGAACTGGTGGAAGTGCTCACCAAGACACTTTCAACCCTTTATCAGCAGTCCTGGCTAACCGAGGAGGTCCCAGTTTACTGGAGGTTAGCAAATGTGACGCCCATCTACAAGGAGGGCCGGAAGGAGGGTGCGGGGAACTGCAGGCCTGTCAGTCTGACC
>NW_009203469.1:0-11154 GCF_000690835.1 Fulmarus glacialis | reverse complement strand
TGCTGGCTGGGGTTAAACCACGACATACAGTTTTCCAGATGGACTTATCAATGTTGCTGGTGTTGAGAAGTTAGCTAGTGTCTATGGTAGACACTGGTGGAGAAATTAAAATTCTTCCATTGCCATCTAAGCAAGTGACTCCTATAGCTTCCTCTTATCACCTGTCCTTGTTCATGCTTACACTTCTCCCAAGGCACATGCTCCTGTCTGATTTTATTACTTATTTTTAAGATAGATTCTACCATTTTTCCCCATATTAACAAATAAGTTTGAGGAATAAAGGAAAAACTAATTTAAGAGCAGCAGAATCAGGACCTTGGAATAATTTAACTGGCAGAATCTCACATCAGCTAGAACTGAATCTGTTCTTGAGTATATTAATGTTTTTGAACCCTTAAAAACAGGATATTATATTATTTTTCTCCTTACCACTGAACCCATGCCTTCCATGCACTACAGTGGTGGTCTTTGAATTTTCTTCCTCTAAATTTAGACTAAATATTTAAGCAGAATATAAAAGTTCTCTGTTGGATGGTTTGTATTCAGCTTAAACTACTTGGTGTCACCTTAACGATAAAACTGGGATAGTGTAACAGGTGTTTATTGTCTTGTTCTTCCTCATTGTTTTTCAGATGTTATGTTTTGGCATATGTTAGTGACTGTCAAGGGGATATTATTGATCTGCTGAGACATCTGCTCCACTCACATTAATTTGACTATTCTTTTGTGAAAGATGAGTTCCTTATGACTTCCCATTCATAGCAGAGTAATACTGACCAGGTCTTTGCAGCTGGAAATCAACATTATTTAAACTGCACCTCTAAATTATACTGTTTTTGCTTGCTTCTAAATAAGTGCCATTCTTTTTGTTGGAATTATCACATAATAAACTAGCTAAGGAATAAAAAGCTAAAGTTTGAAATAGTTAATTTTACTTTTAAAATGCATTTTAACTCATTATCTTTGATGCAGCAGAAAAAAGGCAACACTTTTTGTCATAAAAGAGGCTTTAAAATATTTTAGGGAATAACCATAAGCCAGAAAAAACCCAACTGACCTTATTAAAAGAGGAAATGAATTAGTGGATCCAGGCAATACTATACTCTCAGTCATATATCTGAAAGAAAAATCGGATCATTTTGTTAAGTTGAGGAAGAAAGGGAGTGAAACTTGATAGGAAAGTGACATGTTAAATGCAAGAATAGAAAACTGGCAGCCATCAGTTAAACCAGTATCCAGAACAGTACCTCCAGTTTCCTTCCTTTAATTTAATCTGTGATTCAAAAAGCCTTTCATATCATCCAACTTGAAAAATGAAAGTTTTTATCTTGAACTAATTTGACGGAAATAGTACAGAAAACACAACAGTCATACAATCCAAGTAACCTAACTTCCCTCTTGCTTGAGCTACCAACTGCTGTGGTTGGTTTAACTAAAGTATTCTTTCTAAAAAGTCTTTTAATTTGTGTCTACAAATACATTTTACTTCAAGAAATGAATATCAGTTCTTCATTTCTCTGTAGTTCTCCTTATTCATATTCCTTTATATCTTTGAACTATTAAGCAGATTAGTGAATAAAGTGGCTTGCTAGCTGTGCTCTAATCTACGTGGGACTCAAAAAAAGAGGAAGCAAAACTTGGTGGAATTTTCCACTCACTCCTCTTGTCTCACCTACCTTATGAGGTGGCTTGTGATTACCTTCTCTCTCACCTGTTGTGGAGAAAGACATGTCTCCTAGAAACCTGTACTATTCTCTGGTGATTCCTTAGCAGCAGTTAGCTTGACCCGTATATAGGGCCTAAAACATATCAAAAAACTGTGGTACCTTCTGGATTCACGGGAACAACTGAGTGTGAAACAGGAATGAAGAGGAAGAGAATAAGGGTGTATGTGAAGGAACGCAGGCAAAAGGAAGAGTGAGGTTAGCATTTGGATGATATGAAAAAAGAGATTGATGATAGTGAAAGGTCTAAGCTTTTCGAGGCAGAGAAACAGTGGCCAAACAGACATGCGTGACTGAGTGACCATTGTAACAGTTTCTGTAAAACGCTGTAATCTACCTCCACATCTTTGTGACCATTAGGAAATTCCTATGCGTACTGCATATGCCATGATTTTTACAAGGTCTTGTACAGACAACACTGTACCTTGGAACGCCAGTGAGCAGAGTTCTTAACTCTGATTTTAATCCTTAAGAGAAAGTAAAGTCAGACCTTGTAAAGAAATAGCACTGAATTCTGGAAGGGAAAAAATGTTTTCTATCTCTAGGCAGTGATATCATCTCTCTAGAAAAGAGTATGTTTCCATGGACTTTGTCAGAGTATGAAAAATCAAAATTTCAAATGTTCATTAAAATAATCTAGTGTTACACCTCAGGTGATACCATTTTGAAGAAAAAAAAAATCTTTGGAAGGCTCTGGAATATAATATATAAATTTACAATTTTTTATATATGCATAGTTACATAGATAGGTACAGATATATTTCATTAGCAGAAGTTCTAGGAGCCCAAGAGAAAGGACATCGCGTTTCTATCTATGCTAAACCAATTTGACTGTGCTATTTTCTTTGCTATCACTGAAATTTCAAATTAAATTAGTGTAATTATGAGTGCACTGTGTACGATCTGGTCTTGCTTCCATTGAACTCAATGGCAAAATTCCCATTAATTTAAATGGCACCAAGAATGATCCCCAAATGTTCCTATTAAGCTGTTCACAAGCTGTGCCTTCTTCATGTTAACCAGCAATGAATTTTGTTTCTCAGTGCAGCTGATCATTTTGCATTAAAATAATAATAAACAGATGTGATAACAGCCTGCCATTTTTCATTCCTTCAGTCAAACGCTTGATGTGATGGACTGTGTGATTTCCTCATTTAATGAACTGCCAGCTGAAGATGCAAAAGCTGTAACTGACACAAATCAAAAATGTTGACAAAAAATCTTTAATATAATTTAAGAAATGTTTTTAGTGAAAGATGATTTGTTCATTGGTTTCCTTTTTCAGACAAATATCTTGTTGAGTTCTGTATGTTTAAATTTAACCCTGTACCTTTGAAAGAAAAAAAATGGAAGAAGGAGGAACAATGCATTCAGTTGTTTTGGGTAATGCAACCACATGTGCTACATAAATAAGTACAAAAATTCAAATTAGTAGAGTAGCAGGCTTCCTTTAATATAGATTAATCAAAAAATCACAGGCATCATTCTACCCTCCTCCCTAATTTTCATGTATACAAGCGATCTTTTTGCTTCTGTAGAGTATTAATTCCATTATTTCCAAATTATTGTCTTCTCACACGTGTAATTGTAACCCATGGAACCCTTTACATACTTGGGCAGGGAAAAGAGCAAATCTTCCTCATCTTCCTTTTCTTCCATGGTAAATATTGCCTAAAGCTTTTTCCTCCTTTGCTTTTGATCTCTTTTACTCACCTTGTTGCCTTTGAGGACACTTAGCAAGCTGTATTCATTTCCATTAATCAACTGTTCAGAAGGAAACGACAAGGAAAAATGTAGTATTAACATGACATGACAGAAAAGTTGTTAAAATGATTCTACTGGCAACTAATACTTTTTTTTTAAATGGCCAACAATGTTCATTGTCATTTTATTTTACTTTTTTCACCACAAAATTCTGGTGACTTGGTATATTACTAACTACATAATGCTCTTCATGGATTCTTTCCTGTAGTGCCATCACTTAGAGTAGAGCTTTCTCTGTTACTGCAGAAAACAGGCTAAGAATCTGTTACATGGAAAAATGACTTGAAAACAGCCTTCTGGTTGAAAAAAGCAATCCCTGGAAACATCCACCTCTGTGCCCTTCGCTACTAGAGCAAATACACAGTTTTAGACACCATGGAATTTGATGCATTGAGATGACAAAAAATCACTATGTCTTTCCAAAAGACAGACCCACTAGTGCAGATCTCTAAATCCTACCAGCTTTGTCTAAGGCTCTCAGGTCTTGAAAGAGAGTTCTACATAAAAGACATGGAACAAAAGCCTGTTCTGCACCAGTGCCCTGCATAAGGACAGAGGGAACTCCAATACAAATGCTGAGAGTCATTTCTTTTACTTGCCACAACAGATGTTTCTCAGAGAGATAAATGTAAGTGGAAAAGGAGGCATGCTACTGATGCCTGATACAGTGTCTTAGAGAAATTGTACTGTACTGCTTTAAAAAGGAAATGTGAGAAAATTTGTTTATATATGATCAGGTTAATCACTTGTGTTTTGCTGTACAGTGCCAACGAAATATGCTTACTGAAAATAAAAATCCTATGTTCATAATAATTTGAAAGTCAATGTTAGTAACAGCACCTGGCCCAGTTATTTGTCCCTGTCACACATCATAACGTTAGCATTTTTTTTGAGATTTAGGTATTGTTGTGATAGCTCTTAATTATTATAAAAGTATACTAAGACCACATTTGGAATACAAAAATTATGCATGTAGATTTTTGGAGGAATATTCATAGCTGAACTGTGGTTTATAGCGATGTACTTTTAAAGAGATGTTTTAGTACCACTTTTCAACACTACATTCTTCATTGTTCAGGCACCCATCCTTTTACAAAAGAGATTTCAGTACAAGTTTTTACTAGTAAATAACAATTATTTTCTTACTAATTCCTGAAAAGTTCTCTTTGTAAATTAGAATTAAAAACTTATGAAAGAAGACCTGTAAAACTTAGATCCTTACAAATTTTCCTAAATTCCGTTTGTTGGTTTTTTTTTTTCCTCCCATATATCACTGCTCAGTGCTCAGCTAGATGAGCCAGAAAACCTCATTTGTTCGGGTAACAAAAAATGACCCTGAAACAGTATGTTATAATTGAGCGAGAGTAGAATGACAGCCTCTTGTTTGTTGACATGTTATAGATAGAATTTATTGTTTCAGGAATAAACACATACTAAAATGCCATCTTTGATGTTGTGATTTGACCCGTTTTTTTTTAAAGGATGTGGAAGAAATCTGCTCATTAAACTTGCTTTTCATTTTCTACTCACGTTTTCTTTGAGAGTGTTTTCAGAAAAGCCAGAAACATTGACCCATAGCTATTTGACAATACAGATGGGCACGAAAGAATATTGCTGATATACAACAGCAAATGCTACTATATTGTACACATTGAATTAGTAAGAACTCTCACCTGAAAACACACATTATTCCCAGGACCTAACATTAAACTTCTAAGTGCCTAACTTGGACAGCTCATTTAACTATGGTTCGGGTAGAATCAAGAAATAGAGATGATCTCCCCAAGGCTAGGAGTAGGAGTCTAATTTAGGTACCTTTACTTTCTGTTGACCAGTTTAGGGAATCTGGTTACCTATAGAAAAGGATTGTGAATACTCCACAAAGGCCCAATTGCAAATTTAACATTTGACAAAACCAAGTGAATTAGTTGTGTTACTTGCGGAGTAAAATAATCCCCTTCTAGCTATTGATGTGATTTCTAAGAAGTTTTAAAAAAAGGAGCTTTCTGGCTCAGGTATTGTCCTAATCCTCATTGGCAGTTACTAACATCTCCATACCTTCTCACGGAGGATGTGAGACGTCGCTCAGGTATGATTTAATAATTGTGATGCAGATGTCACGATTTAGAGTGGTAGGGAAGTTCATGTATAAATAGACTCCATAAGTAACACAATAACATTGTTCACCTGTTGCATCCCACTTTACTGTGTCTCAGTGCCACAATATCAATCACTTTGTCATGTGGGAAAATTGAAGCAGAAAACACTTGGAGACGCATGCTGCTCTTCCAGATTCTGATTTGCTTAACCCAGCCACGTGATAAAAGATAACACTTTAAGTACAATTGCATGAGTTGGAGTAATGAAATGTGGTGAATGGCAGTGCTGCCTTCTCTGCCAAGGGGCAGAAAAGACCCTCGGGCACCGATCGGGTGCAGCAGCCCTAACCAGGGCAGGCACAGCTGGATCCATTCTTCCTCCCTCTTCTTCCTCTGCTCCCATTTTTGCACAGGCTGTTATTTTCAACACTTCTTGTTACCTCCATTGTATTTTCAGTATGTTTAGGTTATTTGTGTGTTGAATGTATATTCCTTGTTTTCTGTTATGACCTAGAATGGGTTCCGCCCAGTTCTCAGAGTTGTATTCCTTTGATGACCATTAATTGACCATTTCTTGTTTGTGTTCATACCCCTGGGCTCTCTAATACCATACCGTGCTTGTCTTTTAAGGCTTCTGTTATCATATTGTGCTTTAACTCTCAAAGGCACCTGCTATAATCCTGTGATTGCTCAATCAGGAAGGGACCCGCAGTAGATACAGTTCTATTGTAAAAATATATTTTTGTATTTTTCTCCATCTCTGACACAAACCAGAAAATTTCAACAGAGCTAACATTAATTGGTGATGCAGAGAAAGTACCAAAGATAGCCTCCAAACATCAATTGATACTTTTTCCTGACAATTTCCTAATCTCCTTGTGTTACTCATGAGACTATATACCCAGACTGTCATCAATCTTAAGAAGTGTTTTCACACCACAAACAGGGCATTACCTTTGATTATCATATAAAATCATTCTGATTTTCTACATTTGAAATTGGTAATAGTCCTCAATAATCCTATCAGTAATCCAAGGGATAATAGGTAGCATGAATCAATAGTTACGGACAGAGGCATAGCAAGTTTTATTGTGTCCTTAAAAATGTGGCCGTGTTTCTGTGGTCATTATAGTAACAACTGTAACTATATTGACTATATTGTTACTATGTATATTACATTCAGAGGACTGTATTTTTCAGAGATTAATATAAAAGATACTATATACACTTTCAAAACCTCTATGTTCTCACATTTTTTGGATATTTTTACTCCAAGTGTTGTTCAGCTAACAAGCTCTTTTTAGCTGAAAGGGGGTTGCTTTTGCAGGATATGGCAGAGCAACGTTAGACAGAGCTCTGCTTAGTCTTTCCTCTGGTACAGTATATACTGGATTAACGATACCCAGATTTTTAAGTGGTACCTCTGTTATTGGTATGTTTTCAGTGTCCGTCTTTGAAGAGTTCTGTTATGTGAGACATTACTGACTCCCTGTACTTTCGACTGCTTTGACACATGAAACAATCGTAAATATTGAGGGTTTTCTTTTAACATTTTTTCAGTTTGACAAGAACTGGTGGAATATATTGGCAGGACAGAACTTGTGAAATTAGTCAAGCAAAATGTTCAAATTATTGAGAAGAACCCAGTGTGCTGTTTTGTAGCTTCCAGTGTTCATTTGTCTAGCCAATTGTGAACGCCTATTATATTCTGGGAGTTTCTGCCTTTATGGTATTATCTCATGGTTTTATTTTCATAACTTCTTAATCCTCAGGAGAACGGTGCCCCATGGATTTTATTTGGGTTTTTAGTGTTTTGAAGGCTGTGTGAGATACCATTTAAAATATTCCGTCCCAGTTGACTGAATATTACACGATCAGTAGCCTTATTTTCTTACCCTAGCAAAAAAACAAAAGGTTCTCATCAACTGAAAACCAGCTCACTGCCTTTAAATGCCTAAGATTTTGTTGCCTACTTGTAGTTTTTATGGATCATTTTTTTGAACAGTGGCTTTATAACGCATCAGCAGCTTGGTATGAAATGCATTGGACTTCAGAGATTTTGATGGGGGCAGGAAGTTATTTTGCCACACGGCAAAAAATTGTCATGTGAAACACTAAGGAAGGCCCTAAGAACAATTCAGCCTATTGCTTAATAAATACACAGTGCCAAAGCTAAAATATCTTAGTTTTGTTTGCTACTTTAGTTTTTTAACAAGAGCTGAAATTTTCAGAATCATACAGCTCATTGTATTGGTAAATAAATACAGAGTGCCAAAGCAAAAATACCTGGGTTTTTGTTTTCCACTTAATTTTTTAGGAGAGATGATTTTTTTTTTTTGCAATAATACAGTCCTCTGATTAATAAAATATTGCAAAATATTTGGTTAGTGGTTATTATTGCTCCTCAGTGTTTAACCTCACAGAAAGATTAAATTCTATGAGTCCACAAATATGGACTCATAACAGACTGAAATATTAATACTTTCATGCTGGGGAACTGAGCGAATTAAAACAAGCAAGCTACATAGAATGTTTTTAGGTTTTATCTTTTACTAGTATCTATTACAAATTCCAGAAAACCAAATTGTCACTGGTAGCTCTCCTAGCATAGTTACTCAGCTGTTTTGTTTGCCTAATTCTTCTTTCTGTAAAGTATATTTAGGGAACATGTGGGGGAGTTAAAAAGGATCACCGCATGCTTAGCTTGTTTACAAGATGTGAAGCTCCCACATCAGTTTCATTTTAGGCTTCTTCAGGCTTTCAGGATGATGGGGGAAAAAAAAGAAAAAGAAAAAAAAGAACACAAAAAAAGATTTTCTAAGATATATAAACCAAAAGGCGACAAACCAGAAAAGAGTACCTTGTGCAAACACGTTTCTAGGTACGATAAAAGAGCAAGGTGCAGCAAGAAAAAGATTTTATTGCTCTGTGATTTTTATGATCAAATGCATGTGAATGCAGTAGCTCTACATCTTCAGCACAAATGAATGCCATATCCACAATTCCAGCAACCTTTATTCTATTGAATTACTTCTGAAAGCTTCCACCTCTCTCTTTTCACAGAGTCTTGCTGATTTTTTTTCCGAAATAAAATAAACAGAATATGACTTGACCTTCCTTCTTTCTTTGGCTGGCTTGTTCTTCTCCTTTTCCCCTTTTCATCATGTTCAGAGAAGTTTCTCCTTCTCTTTTCTTCTCTCACCTCTCCACTGCTTGAATTCTTATATCATTCATCTCTCCTCTGTAAGCTCGTAACCATTTTACACCTAACTTTTCATCACCTTAGCACAGGTTGTAAGAGACGAGGTTTCCACTAGATAATGGAAACTTCTAACTCATTGCTAATTCTTGATTTTTCTCGTGTTTTCCCTCTGATGTCTTATAAAGAGTAATGCTTGTTGTAAGGTGACTTTTTCTTACACTACACCTGCACAGCACTGGGTACAAAGAGCTTTACTTCTCACTTAGCAGAAAGGTATGATTACAATAAGCACAGCAGTCCTGATTCAACCAATCTAAGGTGTATCTACATCTCAGAATCTGCTCTTTCCTTTCAGCTATATTCCCTCAGGTGAGGAGCTATTTACTTAGAGCTACTTAATAGGAAAAACAAGCACAAGAGCATTGATTGACTTCAGGCTATGTGTAGCTGGAGCAATGTGTGTAAATAGGATATATTTATTACTGTCCTCTGCTGATATTTTAAGACTAATGCATCTTTACTTCTACAAAAATACAATCCCTTTTAGAAATCTGATGGGCTTTTTCCACTGCAGTGTGTGATTCACATATAAACTATGTTTTTCATGTGGGCGTTTAAATCTGGCAGTCTGCATGCAAAATATCCCTGAGCCACAAAACATCTCTAAAAGCATATAAAAGACACTGCTGTAGTCTGAACATTTAATTTCTTCTGATGAGTTACTACTGCATCAGTTTATAAAGAAAATACCCATGCATACATCCATTTAATGTGTAAAGAGAGCACTGCCATAGAACAGTGTCATGCCAGTTCTTGAGTGAAGAGTAAAGAGCATCCTAGGTGACCGTGATATATGGGTTAACTGACTTAACCAAGGGAAATATGGCTGCGGTAGTGGAGTTCACACCTCATAACCTGTCTAAAGTGCTCACGCTGTCAAACTAATGTTAGATTTATTCTGAGCTAAACCAGATGCCAGACCTCCTGTTTTTACCTGTTTGAAGATCAAGCTGTGACGAGCAAGATGCCAGATGTATACTGTCTTTTCTGTTACATCACGTTTCAACACTGTAGATATCTAAAGATGTAGTGCTGAGCACTATTAAACCTCTCAGTTTAATTTATCAGTGTGGTATTTTTCACACAGTTCTGCAAAGAAAATTGAAGGACTTTCCTTCAATTGTTTTAAAGTTATGATAAATAAGACATAAATCTATCCTAAAAATGCTTGTCATAAGCAACAGCAGTGTCATTCAGCAAAATTGATTTTCATTTGTCTTTTAAGAACAGGAAATTTTCTGATGGGTTTCACAGATATGAGAATGACTGTTTAACTTAAAGAATACTATACAGCTACAAATACTAATCATAAACCATAGAATCATAAAATCATAGAATATTTTGGGTTGGATGGGACCTTTAAAGGTCATCTAGTCCAAGCCCCTTGCAGTGAGCAGGGACATCTTCAACTAGATCAGGTTGCTCAGAGCCCCGTTCAAAGTGAACTTGAATGTTTCCAGGGATGGGGCATCCACAACTTCTCTGGGCAACCTGTTCCAGTGTTTCACCACCCTCATTGTGAAAAACTTCTTCCTAGTCTAAGTCTACCCTCTTTTAGTTTAAAACCATTACCCCTTAGCAAGAGGCCCTGCTAAAAAGTTTGTTCCCATCTTTCTCATAAGCCCCCTTTAAGTACTGAAAGGCTGCAATAAGGTCTCCCAGAGCTTTCTTTTCTCCAGGCTGAACAACCCCAACTCTCTCAGCCTTTCTTCATAGCAGAGGCGTTCCATCCCCCTGATCATTTTCATGGCCCTCCTCTGGACCCAGTCCAACAGGTCCATGTCTTTCCTGTGCTGAGGGCCCCAGAGCTGGATGCAGTACTCCAGGTGGGGTCTCACCAGAGCAGAATAGAGGGGCAGAATCACCTCCCTCGACCTGCTGGCCATGTTTCTTTTGATGCAGCCCAGGATACAGTTGGCCTTCTGGGCTATGAGCGCACATTGCTGGCTCATGTCCAGCTTTTCATCCATCAGTACCCCCAAGTCCTTCTTGGCAGGGCAGCTCTTAATCCCCCAACCTCTATTGATACCCGGGGTTGCCCCAACCCAGGTGCAGGACCTTGCACTTGGCCTTGTTGAACCTCATGAGGTTCACACAGGCCCACTTCTCGAGCTTGTCCAGGTCCCTCTGGATGGCATCCCGTCCCTCAGGCATGTCAACCGCACCACTCAGCTTGGTGTCGCCTGCAAACTTGCTGAGGGTGCACTTGATCCCACTGTCTATGACATTGACGAAGATATTAAAGGGTACTGGTCCCAGTACGGACCCCTGCTGCGCACCACTTGTCACCGATCTCCACCTGGAC
>NW_009203468.1:9120-18220 GCF_000690835.1 Fulmarus glacialis | reverse complement strand
AACATTCTTGAAAGATTAGTATATTTATATATTTATATATAATGTCTTATATGATAGGGTCAGTTATATCTTATATAATAGCATCAGTTGTTTATTTAATAACAATCAAAATATTCTTTATTTTTTAGAACTGAAACTCCATATCCGATGATGGAAATAAAAACATATCCATCAAAATGTCGTGTGCTGTTTGTAACAAGCTTCGTTAGAGCATATGCTACAAATAGAGGATGGGTTCTCAGACGTATGAATGTGTAAAAATTTCTATAGGGACAATAATTACAGTTTTTCATTAAGTGGAACAAAATATAAAATCGTATTATTTCCAGTTTTGTGAGGTGAAAAAAAAGTAATTTGTCTTTACTTTTATTTACTTCCAGCAAAAAATAAATTAAAAAAAGGAATATTTCCACTTGCAAAAATATCCTCTATTTGCTTTAATTTCCCTAGCTTTGTATCTGGCAGTTAAAAACATGTTCGTTAGTAAAAATAGCTACCTTTCAATTACCTTTATTCATGCTGACTAATCCCATTCTTCAAATCGTGCTATTGACTTCATAGGGTCTATTTATAAAGTACTATTCAACACAAGTGAGAAGAGAGGAGTCAGATGCCTGATGCTCACTGTCCAGGTCAGTGAGTCTAAAGATGTGACATGAAGTCCTTGCTCTATTGCATTCTGTAGGAATTTTGTCTTTGACTTCAATGAAACCAGAATTTCATCCATTATATATTTATTTCTCTGACTTTTTCAGTCAGACATTTAATTTATTTGTCTGACATCTTCGCAGTCTTTCATCAAAGTCAAATACTAACTTCATTTACAACACAGTGAAGCTCTTCTGAAGTTCAGGGGAGCTTTTCCCTGACAAAACTGCAGTCTTAGGCTGATGTTCAGCCAAGAATGCTAGCAGGTATTTAGTTAAAGCACCCATGTAAATATTTAGTATTCTTTAAATTTAAACATGTGCTAAAGTGTACACTGAAATAGAGATCCTTTGCTGAATTAGGTCTATGAATAGTAGAAGTAAGTGAGAATCTGAATATTTGGAGGGAGTAAAATTTGGTTTGGTGGCACTGTCAGAGCAAGTTTCACAGGCTATGAATTGAAAGCATTAGAGGAGTGCACCTACTGAGCATATAAACAAAGGGAGGGCTGTCAGAGAAAAGGGACTTGGGCAGTGGGCCAGTGCATGTTTTAGGAAGCTGAAGTCAGGCTTTCAAGATTTCCAGGGGGAGAGCTGGAATAGGACAATGGGATGAGGGGAGCAAGAGGAAATAGGGAAGATGACCCTTGGGAGGGGGTCTTGTGCTTTCTTTCTCCCTTCTTTTCACTAAACTTGTATCCCAAGGCTCTATTCTGCAATACAGTTTCCACATCCCCTTTTTTAAAAAAATCCTCCTTCCTGCTCCTGGAAGAGGAAACAGAAGTCTCGTGGCATGCACCAGGTACAGGAAAGAGGGAAAGGGCAGAATCAGTCAAAAGCAATGGATTCTTGACAGCTATTGCTTCTGTTGTCGGAGGTGAAGGGAATGCCCTTTATATACCATGCAGCTGAGTCTGTGGCAACAGCAAAAAAAGTTGGTCAAATAAGAGGAAACGGCCCTTGATGGAAAAGCTAATCACCATCTCCTCTGACATTAACAAAGGAAGAAGTTTACTGCACTAAGTAGCTACCTTTTTCGTTTACGCCTTTGAACCAAACCCAAGGAAACTAATTCTGTATTAAATACTTTTCTGAATCACAGCTCTAGCTGAGATTATTTTCCTTGTCTGTATGGAAGACCCTAGAGAACTATAATGGTCCTATGCTTTCTTCATTTTTGTCCTTGACAATGATTTTTTTTTTTTTTTTTCTTCAATTTCAGCCTCCTATTTTGTGGCTAAGGTTTCTAAAGTTGTATTTAATTAATCAGTAGCAAAAAATATTACCCAACATATAAAAATTGTCAGCCCATGAAAAGAAAACATATCAACTATTCTAGCAAAACAGTAGGGAGCTTTTTAAGAGAAGATTTCTTAATATAACAAGAAAGCTTTATACATATTTTATGCTTAATGTATCTCAAGAAATAAATATAGCAATTAAATACCGGTAATATTTGTAGATTTTTATATAAATTTTTTGCCTAAGCTGCTGCTAAAAGTCTTGCGAAACTTCTTTGAATGTCAGCAATTCTCTCAACCTTTTCAATTTAATGAATAAAAGTTAAAATTTGTAATTACTTATGTATGAATGCAATTAGAGGAGTTACACTAATAATATATGAGAGTCATTTTTTATGAATGTAGTCCAGAAATGATAATTAGGGGAAGTACCAAAAATGCTGTAATAATTTTCACACTGCAATTATTTAGCCATTATAAAGCATACACACTGTTTAAAACTGGTCCATCTTATGAAAAATTTTAGTGTGTAAAAGTGAAACTGAATTGAAAGGGTTATGTTTAAACTTAGGGACTGAAAAGTCAATGGATGCTGAAATAGTTGCTAGTTAAACATCGAATCTTGGAATAATATAGCCTGGGAGTGACTTCTGGAGGTCATCTGGTTAAACTGGTTACTCAAAGCAGGACCAGTTTAGGTGAGGTCGCTCTGGGCTTTGTCCAGTTGAGTTTCAAATACCTCCAACAGTAGAGATTGCACAGTATTTCTGGGCAACCAGTTTCAAAGTTTGACTACACTCACTATGGATTTTTTTTTCCTAATATCTGATCAGAATATCCCCTTTTGAAAATTGTCATGTGCTTAAGCATAATGTACTGCTGCAGGTTCAGAAGCACTCATGATCTCTCATTCTTAAACATTTACACAAAACAGCACAGTTTGATCCTTCAAAACATAACTCTTGGGAGCATAAATTCTGGAAGTACTACTGCTTTATAACTTGAATCACCCATGTAAGATCTCTTTCTTCTCTTCTTCTATGTCTTAACATAGTTCACATTTCAGCTGTCTGGAAAATTTTCATACTATTTCAAAAGAATTGAAAACCTATGTGCCAATGCCACAAGTAGGTGTTTAAATTTTTTATGCTTCATGCCCAGAAGAGCTTTGCTTTCAAGCAAAGGTTGTTGTTTGCTGTTCTGGTCATTTACACACAGGTAAAATGTGGCTCATTTAATTTGTTATATATGCACAATTTCAAATGGTTCTTTTCCTCTTCATTTGTTTCTCTCTTCCTTCTCCAGAAATAAACATATTTAAACCATCCTACTTAAAAGTGGAAAAGGTTCTTTTTCTCTTTTCTTTTCTTTTCTTTTTTTTTCTTTTCTTTTTTTCTTTTCTTTTCTCTTTTCTTTTCTCTTTTATTTTCTCTTTTATTTTCTTTTTTTCTTTTCTTTTCTTTTTTCTTTCAATTTCTTTCCCTTTGTTTCCCTTTCTCTCTCCTTTCCTCTCCTTTCCTCTCCTCTCCTTTCCTTTCCTTGCCTTGCCTTGCCTTTCCTCCTCGTCTTCATCCCTGGGAAGGTGATAGAGCAGCTAATTTCCAGGCACATGAGGAACGTGAGGAACAAGAAAATCATCGGGGTAGTCAGCATGGATTCACCAAAGAGAAGTCATGCTTGACCAATCTGTCAAACTTCTATGATTAACTGATTGGCTTCATAGATGAGGAGAGAGCAGTGGATATTGTCTATCTAGACTTTGGTAGGGCTTTCAACAGTCTGTCATAAGATCCTCATGGAGAAACTGTTGATGTACGGGCTGCATGAGCAGTGAGATGGATTGAAAACTGACTGAATGGCCAGGCCCAGAGAGTGGTGATCAGTGTTGCGAAGTCTAGTTGGAACTCAGTAACTGGTGGTGTACCCCAGGGGTCAATATCAGCTCAAATCCTCTTCAACATCTTCATTAATGATCTGAATGATGGGGCAGAGTGTACCCTCAGCAAGTTTGCTGGTGATGCAAAACTGGGAGGAGTGGCTGATACACCAGAGGGTCATGCTGCCATCCAGAGGGACCTCAAGAGGCTTGAGAAATAAGCTGACAGGAATCTCATGAAATTCAACAAGGAAAAGTGTGAAGTCCTGCACCTGAGGAGGAACAGCACCATGAACCAGCACATGCTGCGGGTAACCCGGCTCAAAAGCAGCTTTGCAGAGAAGGATCTGGGGGTTCTGGTGGACACCAAGTTGAACATGAGCCAGCGAAGTATCCTCATGGCAAAGAAGGCGAATGGTATCCTAGTCTGCATGAGAAGGCGTGTTGCCAGCAGGTCAAGGAAGGCAATCCTTTCCCTCTACTCAGCTCTTGTGAGGCCACACCTGGAGAACTGTGTCCAGTTCTGGGCTCCCCACTACAAGAGACAGATGGACATATTGGAGAGAGTCCATCCAAGGTGCATGAAGATAATTAAGGGACTGGAGTATCTATCCTGTGATTCTATGTTGAAAGAGCTGGGACTATTCCACCTAGAGAAGAGAAGGCTCAGGGTGGATCCTATCAATGTATATGAATACCTGAAGGGAGTGTGCAAAGAGGACGGAGTCAAGATCTTTTCAGTGGTGTCCAGTGACAGGACCAGAGGCTATGGGCACAAACTGAAACACAGGAGGTTCTGCTTGGACACCAAGAAACACTTTTGCACTGTGAGGGTGACCAAGCACTGGCACAGGTTGCCCAGGGAAGTTGTGCAGTCTCCATCCTTGGAGGTATTCAAAAGTTGTCTGGACATGGTTCTAGGCAGCCTGTTCTAGGTGAATGTTCTCGGGCAGGGGGGGTTGGACCAGATGATCACCCGAGGTCCCTTCCAACCTCAATCATTCTGTGATTCTGTGATTCTGTGAAGCTAACTATAAATAATTAGTATGGGATAATGTTGAATGAGCTCACATTTAATTCCTGCAACTAGGCATTTAGTTCAAAATTTCCTAAGTATAAATTATCTTAATCAAGCTTTTGTTATTTCCAATGGAAAACCAATGCAAATGTCCCAACTCAGTTTGTTTTAAAGGTTGAATGCAAAATATTTGTTTTAAATGTAACATAAAATCAATAAGAAAAAAAAAGGCAGAGGGAGAAGAAGGAAATTATTTTAGCAGGAGATATAATAAGATGCAATAGCTTCTAAGTTAAAATTTATACAAGGGCATTTAATGAAATCAAATGCATTACAGAGAGTGTAAGAGAGAACTTATTAATTATAAAGCAAGTATCTAATTCACTTGATTAATCTTTGTAAATTAACTGTCTGCAGCCAATGTAACGCAAAGCTGCTGCTACTCATTTTTACAACTTGGATAATATTGGGTATTCTGGGTCGTACATCGTGTTACGTACCAATTTGGGTGTTTGGATGATATTAACGAAATACCTCTCAGATACCTAGTATCACCCTTCCATTATCATCTTAGCATTGTGTCCAGAACTGACTTTTCAATATTGCAACATTTCATTGTTAAGCAGGAGTCATCAAAATAATCATTGATTTACTGATAGGCTCTTAACTACATTTTCAAACACCATAATCCTGAAAAAGCACATTAATAGAAGTCAGAAGTCAGATAGGTGTGCCACATCTCTTTTATTTTGAATAAGAGAATTAAATAGGCAAGCAAAGAAAGTACCAGCAAATGCATACAAAAAAATATTACATGAAAACCTATATAGGAATTGCTTATCCTACATCCATTAATTTTACACCGAAAGTTTGATGCCTTTGGTGTTTTAAAGAACCCAAACTTAATTCTTGTAACTTAGACATTTTCAACCAAGTACAATAGCACTATGTTATGAATAGTATATTTTATCTTCTATGAGGCATAGCAGTCACAAGACCTATTTCTGCTCACAGCAAGAAGGTGCCACCCCACTGAGCTCGACATATTTGTATCATTTTCAGTGAATACAATCTTTGGCCTGTACTTTCTAAACATGAGCCAAAATATTTTCTGAGACAAGTATAATAGAAATCATGATTTTTTTTTTTTTTCCTGCAGGCATGACTACAGTGCTTTTTATTTCCTCTAATATTCAGCCTAATACATTAGTCATCAGAGCACCTAGCATGTGGGAAATCCCTTGTCACTGCTCAAATGAATGTTTAAGTAGAGAGGATGGGTCTCAATAAGACTAAACCCTAAGGATAATTTTATAGAAAATGCTGGCTATGTCATTTTATTGAAATATGGAAGACATGGGTCCAAAGCTCATCAGATCCAGAATTATTAATTCTTTATACAATTCATCCCTGGTGAGACCTCTACTGAAAATGGGTGGCTGTAAAAGGTTTTGTAATAATTTTCTTTTCATATGGTTTTCTGTGTGTGTGTGTATCTTTGTCTTTTCTCTGATAGAATTGCATCACACTGCTGAAATCAGGAGGAATCTGAGGTCTTCGTGAACACAAAGCAAAAAGATATGCTTTCTTTAAAGCTCTGAACTAAGCACACCGCTTTCCTGAGAAAAACACCATCTAAATCTCTTGAAATTGTTCACTGGTATCATACAAGCACTAAACAAAATTAAAACAATAATCAACATAATACTGCACTATTACAAAAGATCTGTTTTGGAAAACCACAAACTGTGGGGATGTACTTTCTCTAAGCAGGTATAGATGGTACCATGAAAGAAAAATTAACTTGAAACTACTTCTTTTTTTTTTCTTGTACACATATATTATCTTAAAAAGCATTTCTGCTTTGTCAGGTGGAAAGGGATCATATTTAACAGATGTGCAGAACTGGTGGAAGATGATTTTCAGCACTGAGTTAAGGTAGTGAGGACTTTCATTAATGTTCGTAAAGTGCTTTGAGATCCAAAGATGAAAGGTACTGAAGAAGTGCAAAGCATTAACATCACACTCGATAGTGAACAAAATAGAAATGAGAGGTTTATGAATATGTGTAAGGTAATTTTTCTATACTAGATTACTCTGTGTTGAATCTATAACACTAAAGTGTAGATTCCAAAATTATTCTGATAGCTCCACAGACTTTTTTTTTCCCAAAATTATGATCTTTAGACATGACTTTAACAGAAGATACAAAAAACCTCAAGCACCTGTTTTGTTTATTTTTTCTGTAATGCTTCTCATTGCCGTACTGAGAGCCAGTATTAAAATACCCCAGTGCATTTTACTTCCTTCCAGTACAGCCTTTCCAGACTGTTTCTTAACAATCTAAAATGATAAAACTTCTGCCTTTAGAGAAACTATGAGAAAGCATAAAAGAGCCAGGAAACTACACCAGCTATTAATGCAACTTTTTTTTTTAATAAATGTCCTTTTGGAGGATAGAAGCTAGAAAATATGAACATTTTCTAGTAGTCGTGGACTTACATTTTCTACTGCCATTTTCAATTCTCCTTCATTTCCTAATGCAAATGTTGGCCGAAGATGGATTGAAGTTAATCTTATACAGCTTTTCTAGTCATCCTCTCCTTTTTCTCACTAGTTAAATACCTCCATGAATACTTAACATCATTTGTACATAACCTCAATAAAGATCATGGCAGACTGCAGCTGCTAATGTCTATTACATTGTTCTTGGGAATCTATAGAAAATAATGAAATATAGACTGACCGATTCCTTCATTTGCTACCAAAGAAATTCATGAGTCCAAAGAAAGAAACCAAGCTCCAGTGCCATTATGTAGAGCCCAAGAGGCCAGGATGTGTATTGTGCATTTGTGATTAAACCTTTATGCGACGAGCGAGGGAAGGCAAGCAGTCGACTCAATGTGAGTGATAAGGCAAGCTTCAACTTTATTGCAAAACCCTACACGTATTTATACACTAATTTCTACCTTATGCATACTTGTCTTACAATCATTGGCTTAGCTCTAAAGATTGCATTAGCATACTCCTCCTACTTGCAGTTACTGTTACGTGGTCCGGGTTTCCTCCTGTTTTTCTTATACAGTGTTTCTTCAAAAGCTGTTTATCTGTACAGTGCAAGGTCAGCACGACCTTCTTTTTCTCCCTTGTCAGCACGACTCGGAATTTTTCACTGCGGCCTAGTCTGGCTAACTTATGTCAAAATTGAATCACAAGGCTCCTCAGCCATTCTCCAACACCTTTATATATAACATAAGAGAGGCTCTCTGAGTTTTAAAAGGGTATAAACAGAGTACTGCACATACATTTTATCTTTGTTTTCTATTGAAGCATTAACCTGGCATTGTAAAGTATTTGTGTGCAAAGCTGTTCTTCAGAGTAAGCTTATCAGCTTTATAGCTATTTCTTTCTGATCAACTAATATTTTAACTTTGCACTCCGAGCTTCCACCATTTCAACATCCTCTCCAACTTAATTCTCTATTTTTTCATTTATTAATGTCATCTATTAATTTTTAAAAATTATGCAGCTGTTTTTTTATATTCCTTGTGTGTGTATATATACATGTACATACATCGCCAGAATGGTTCACAAAATCACAGAATGGTTAATGTTGGAAGGGACCTTTAGAGGTCATCTGGTCCAATCCCTCTGCTATACCAGTGTCACCCATAGCAGGCCACCCAAAGACAATGTCCAGACAGCTTCTGAATAGCTGTTGAAGAGTTGGAGGGTTGCCTGGGTATTTTTGTTTCCACCCCATAACTAAATTTCAGGAAGAAGAAAAAAATTACTCAAAAGCCTACATAGAACAAATTTTTTCAGTGTCAAAGCAGTGAAAATCCTTTTAATTTTAGACTCCTGTGATTTAATAAATGAACAGTTCTCATTAAGTTAATGAATTAACAATTTAACTTTTTTCAATATAATTTCTTATACTTTGTTACATTTTTGTAAGTGAAAATCTTCCTTTATTGTTGACTTAGTCCCATTGACTAATTCGTGCTTCCTGGGTTATTATAAGTAATTTACAAATTTACCAGCCAAGGAAAATCTCATCTTCATTCAACATCTTAAGTAACCAGAATTGGCTAATTAAAAATTGACATAACAAGGTTTGGAAGAAAAAAGTTTGCAAAATCATCTTTAAAAACTTTACTGTCATGATTCATTGCTGTAGTTTAACCCCAGCCAGCAGCTAAGCACCACACAGTGGCTTGCTCACTCCCCCCTGGTGGGTTGGGGGTAAGAATTGGAAAAGTAAAATGAGAAAACTCGTGGGTTGAGATAAAGACAGTTTAATAGGGAAAGCAAAAGC
>NW_009203468.1:0-8818 GCF_000690835.1 Fulmarus glacialis | reverse complement strand
CTGGTGGGGTGGGGTGAGAAGCAGAAAAGGCCTTGACTCTGCGTAAGCACTGCTCAGCAGTGACGAAAACATCCCTGTGTTATCAACACTCTTTTCAACACAAATCCAAACCCTAGCCCCATACTAGCTACTATGAAGAAATTAACTGTATCCCAGCCGAAACCAGCATATTCTCCACCCTTTATTCCATACCATTTACATCATGTTCAGGTCCCACATTATCTAATACATCCTCATTAACCACCACCACCACACTTCCCATCCTTTGATATAATACACAGGTATCATCCCCCTAGTCTATGGACCACCCCTGTGAAATGTCCATAAAATGTCCATAAATGTCCACAAAGTGGCCATTGAGTTCATTTAGTCCATGACTTTGGGCTCCATCTGTTATAGTGATCACTCAGGACAGGAGAGGTGCTATGTTGCGTGGAGTTACTGGGCACCAAAGCCAGCTCAAGTTGGGTCACTGCTGCACTTGCACTGCTTCTTGCAAGGCTTGTCCTCCATTGGTTTAAGTGGTTCCTGCTATGGTAATTCCTATAACATGCAAAAATCCCTCAAACCTCAAATCCCAGGTTACAACAACTTAAAGGTATTTCCATTACAGTCTCCACCCCTGATCCCTTTAGACCAGACCATAGGGTTCAACATTGCAATGAACCCCTCCCCTTGCCCCTGCTCCAGATTGGACTTATCCACAGCCTGCAGTCCCTTAGGGTTGTACCTGCTCCAAGTGGAGCCTTATCTATGAGTCACAGTCTCTTCAGGGGTATTCCGGCATAGACTTATCCACAGACACAGTCGCTTTGAGGTGCACCTGTTCCAGCATGGCCTTCTCCATGGGCCACAATGCCTTCAGAGATATACCTGTTCCAGCGTGGCCTTACCCACAGCCACAGTCCCTTCAGAAGTAAACCTGCTCCAACATGGCCTTACCGATGGCTGCAATCCCTCCAGAGGTGTACCTGCACTGTCATGGGCTTATCCATGGCCACACGCTTTGAGGGTGCTCTAGCATGGTCTCATGCACAGCCACTGATGCTTCAAGGTGTACCTGCAGCAGCATGGACTTATACACAGCCACAGATGCTTTGAGGTGTAACTTCTCCAGTGTGGACTTATCCTTAGGTCACAATCCCTTTACAGGTATACCTGCTGCAGCACAGACATAACCACAGCCACAGATGCTTCAGGGTGTCCTGTTCCTGTGTGGACTCATCTACAGGTCACAGTCCCTTCGACTTGAGTTCACACTGGAGTGCCAGCCTGTCCAGTACAGCAGCACAGAAACAGCAGCGATGCCCTGGCCATCTGCCAGCCCAGGCGCATGGCCATTGATGTTATCAAAATGTTCGAAGGCACAGCACAGTAAGATGATAAGCAGTGCAGCAGTATAACAAGCAGCAAAAGCAAAAAGCAGCCACTAATGAGCACTAGACTCTAATATACAGTAAGGCAAGTAAGCTGCATGGCAAGCACAGGAGCCTGCCAATTAATAGCTAAACAGCAATAACAGCTATAAGTTTGATCTAGGATATTCCAATCAAATCTGTCGAACCCTTCGAGCCCCATGTTGGGCACCAAAAAGGGCTGTTGTGTTTTAACCCCAGCCAGTAACTAAGCACCACATAGCTGCTCGCTCTCTCCACCCTGGTAGGATGAGGGAGAGAATTGGAAGAGTAAAAGTGAGAAAACTCATGGGCTGAGATAAAGACAGTTTTATAGGGAAAGCAAAAGCTGCACGTGCAAGCAAAGCAAAACAAGGAATTCATTCACTACTTCCCATCGGCAGGCAGGTGTTTCTCCAGGAAAGCAGGGCTCCATCATGCGTAACAGTTCCTTGGGAAAACAAACACCATCACTCCGAACATCTCCCCTTCCTTCTTCTTCCCCCAGATTTATATGCTGAGCATTACGTCATATGGTATGGAATATCCCTTTGGTTAGTTGGGGTCAGCTATCCCAGCTATGTCCCCTCCCAACTTCTTGTGCACTGCCAGTCTACTCGCTGGTGGGGTGGGGTGGGAAGCAGAAGAGGCCTTGACTTCGTGTAAACACTGCTCAGCAGTGATGAAAACATCCCTGTGTTATCAACACTGTTTTCAGCACAAATCCAAACCCTAGCCCCATACTAGCTACTATGAGGAAAATTAACTCTATCCCAGCCAAAACCAGCACATTCATGAACAACAACAAAAATTCATTAATTTAAACGCTGAAGTCTGTGGAAAGTTGTGCTGAATTTCTTATAGTACAGCAGGGTAGAATTTGGTTAAATGTCACTTTCTTCTGTGGAGCATTTTATACTCACTTTGTATAGGATAAAATAATGCCCATTTCACAAGTCAATGGATGAAAAGTGCCAGCTGGGACATCTATGTTGACTAGAGAAATAAATATTATTCAAACTTTCAATTTTTATTTTTATTTTATTATAATTAACTTTTTTTTTGTATTCTGTTATTTTTTCTAAGAGTAGAAAGGGGAAAGGTTGCAGGAGGCACAGTCTGTACTTGTTTAGTGAGTTAAAGACAAGTTGGCTTTATATTGTATGGGTGATTTTCAGATCAGGCTGATATATTGGAACGAAGAGATTTCTCCTGAAGATGGTCTAAATTAAAATGGTTGGTTAGACTAGACTAGACTAGACTAGGCTAGAATTTTATTTATCTTCAGAGTCAATGAACAGAAACAGCCCTTTCCCATTCTCTATGATAGTGTATTAGATCCTAAAATGAGAACTAAGGAGAGGCAGAATGAAACATCCTCTGGATGTGTGTGTCAGTTGTCATTGTAAACACCACAGGAATTCTCCATAGGTAAAATTAGGTACTGAAATAAAAACATCAACCTAAGACAAAGCAATAATAGCAAATCTCATATAATATTCATTTTATGAAAGTATATTTATGATATTATTTCTGTAGTATTAAGAAAATATAAACCCCTACCAATTCTTTGTGTCTTCTGCAATCAGATGGCTTCATCAGGGATTCATTCAAAAAGGTACTTAAACATGTGCTTGGTTTTAAACCCACAGAACCTGTAATGAACCAAAATGTTTGCACAAGTCATTAAAGAGTCCAGGTAATGGGGCCCTTGATTATCATGCACACAGAAAGCTTATGCTGCTTAATATGGTGTTAGTTTGTTTCTTTCCTCATTTATTTTTTCCACTGAGGAACTACAACTATTTATGAACTTATGATGCTTGATGTCTTACAGTGTCTTGAGAAATGAAGTACAGAGTTTTTAATTCCATATCATGATTTTATATATATATATATGTTTATACAGTACAGAACATTAAGTTTTATATACATTAGCCAAATTCAGAGAATACCCAACTGCATAACCTGTTCCTCTACATGGGTGACATGAGTATTAAAATGCTACAACAGAAATATTGCAACAATAATTTGGATGCTTCTTGGATGAACATATTTCCAATTCCTTCTTTGGACCCTGAATAAGTATTTTAATTAGCCTGACCAACTGTGGAGAATTATTTTTGAGGATAAAAATGTCACATCTTTTAAATGGAAATATTTCAGTCCACATGGATGCCTCCTAACAAAGGCCAAGCATATGCTCAGAGGAATCCCAAGACAGTAAGTCACAAATTTGTCTTTTACAATCAGGTGCTTAATGGGGGAAGAAAAAAGAAAAAAAAAAAAAAGACAAAGGAAAGAAAAGAAAAAGACAAAAAGAAAAAGAAACGGTAGCATATGCACAAGTTTTCTTGTATCTGATGATACTTGCGCAAGCCCTCTAGGACAAAGTATCCAGTCTTCAATTTCAACTGTTCTAATGTGCTGACAGTGCTATTGAGGAAATAGCAAAAACATAAATTCTCCAACACTAATAAAAAGCAGGATGATTTACTAGAGTATTAAGGAACTTGTGGTTTTGTTCTGTCTAGTGGAAGCATGTGAAAGTGATTAACTTTGCCCACGGGTTCATTTCAATGGTAAATACAAACACTGCAGAAGTAAAGCTCCTCCCCCCCCCCCCCCAAAAAAAAAATCTGAATTTTCATATGTAGCATCCTAAACCTATTGCTTGTGCCTGGGATCATATCTACTGGTCCTGCCAATAGGAGATTAAACCTGAGGTGTTTGAGAGCAGCAAGTCAGAAGGAGACTAGCAGGGAAGTTAGAAAGTGAAAATGATATAGTTAGACTATAGATAAACAGGATAAACATAGTTGTCTATTCTGTTGGGTCAATCAACAGTTCTCAGTACAGCTGACTACAAAGTAATGCAACTACACTAGAGATCTAATAGGAGTAGATAGCACCATGGTCGTTACAATACACCTTCACAGAAATCCTAGAAAATTAATGCGTTTCTGCTGTATTGGACATCTGTGCAAGGTCCTGTATGAGTCAATCTCTCTGGCCCTTTAAAATATTTTGTGACTAATAAGAGAACTTTTATGAAGTTATGTAGATTTCAAAGCTACATGCATTCTGGCTGATTTTTTTTCCCCTTTTCTTTCTGTTTTGGTCATGTAAGTCTTTTCAATGCCATAATATTTTGCAGAGTTGATATGGCGATTGCCTAAAGAATAACTCCTCTTCTGAGACATAGTCCTCTTCTGAGAACACAGGTTTCGCTATTTTTTCAGTATATTTGTATTTACTATTGCTGAAAATGGTAGGCAGAACTAATTATTTGCAAATGTTCTGCTTGGTTTTCTATGACCATGCTCATCCTTTTTTTTTTTTTTTATAGAGTAGAGTATTTCTCACCTGGTGGCAGGCTTTCCTGCTCATTTGCCTACATGGTGAACTGAAAGAGAGGTCTTCGTATTAGTGAATGCTGGCTGAAAGTTAGTCTTAAATATAAGCTCCTTGTACTTACATCAGTAAGCTAGTAAGCCTGCTGTCCATTCAAAATCAGTGAAGAGCTGTATGTCCAGCAGGTGACTTACCTTTCTGAGGTTGCAATGATCTTTTTCAAAGACATTACGTTGTTTTTTTTTTTTTTCTTTTTTTTAAATTAGTTTAAACAGAACATGTGGCAACAGATTTTTTTATGTATAATTTAGGGAAGGTAAATGCTATGTACTGTTATGCAAATCTGAAGAAGTCTAAGGACTTATACAGTAGGCAAACACAAGAAATTAGAGATACTGGAAGAAAAAGACCACAGAAGACATAAGCTATCATAATAACAACACATTCTCTTGGGCATGATTATTTTTTCTTCTTGTAGATCTTTATTTAAGCTAAAAATCCTAAACTTGGGGAAAAAAAAAGAAAAAAGAAACTTTGTCTCTCAGTAGGAAAACCTGCCAGCAAAATTTTCAAATTTGAACTTGTAAGCAAGGTGAGATGCTCAATTTCAAAGAGTTCTCTTTGTTTCTTTGCTAAAAAACTGTCCTCATACTCACATATTAGTTTCATATTTGCAGTAGGCTCATTATCAGGAAAGAAAGCTCATCTATCATTTTTTTAGTGGTTACTGCACTGTGAGGAATTCTTTGGTATGATATCTTTTCTGTCTTTGTTTTTGTTACCCTTGTGTTTTCTTTGGATTGTGCACAATACATAAAACCAGGATTCCAGTTCAACTTCAGATATGAAATATACTGTTATATAGGAATATATATCTCTGTCTCTTTAGTGTATTTTCAGAGAGGCTTCTGGGGATCCAGTTATTAAAAAATTTATGGGTTTGGTTTCAGTTATTGAACTACTGCTAAATCAAAGGCATTCTGTCTATTCCGTGATGACAGTGGCATCCTCTGTGCCATGTTCCTCTTATTGCACCTTGATGACTGCACTAAAGTAAATTCCAAAATGTGAATTTGTAACTAGCAAAACAGGAAGATAATGACGATGCAAACAAAGGAATTCTGCTTTTAATTGGTTTCTTTTCCTTGCATGATGCTAAAGTTGACTTTGCCTCGTCTCTTATTTCTGTTGTTGTTTGGTAGGACTATTTGTTTTCTTCATATGTGACGTGTTAGTAATAATAATAGCAATAACAACAACTTTTGAAAGATAATGCTTACTGGGAGACAAGGTAAGTGATATATATAATCTTATTAATTAAAAGCAATAGCAAAGATGAGGACAACCTCCTGTGACACTAACAAACTGTGGAGTTTTATGGAACTTGTCATTAATAAGGAAGAAGCAAGTACTCACTCCTTGAGGACAAATAAATGGAATATTTATCTGTTCTTTAATGACTTGACTGGTGACATTTAATAATTTACAGAATATGTTTAGAGTATTTTGTAAGAGCAGAATACGAGGGAAGCATTCTGTTGGTAGCAACGCCGATAGGCAGGTTACTGGGGATCTTTAAAGGAAAGACTGAGTTAGGCTACTCATCTTCTTTTTATTGTTAGTGGAGGAAAAAAGATACCTATAAATAGGCAGGTCCATGAAACAATTTACGTATCGGGCACCTAGTTTAGAATGAGATTAACAACCTCTGGGTTCTTCAGTCACTTATTTATTTCCAATATAAAGGGTGCTGACTAGCCATATTTGATAAATACCTTAGGTTTATTTGTTTAAGGTGACTTAACAGTGTCTGCATTGTTAATAGTTCTCCCTCCTGTACTTGCTCACAGTGTGGTTCATATCACATACTCAGATATATCTTCTATAGAAAGGACTAGTGACATCAGCCTGGAGTAGCAGTTGGTCCAGGTTTCCTCTGAGCCCCACATGGAATTTCTGTAGATGCGTTGTTGTATTTCCTGGTTTTGTTTTAAGCTCCAAGTGGCTGAACTAATATGCCATGTGACATTAAATTGATGTTTTACAGCATACAGGTTACATTACAATGACCTGGGACACTGCATGACTTATGAGAGTGTTTGAAGTGTTTGCAGGTGGTATTTGGGGGCACAAACCCTATGAAAATATTCAAGGACAACAGCACAGAATAAAGGGAGCCAAGTCTGATGCAATCTTTTCCAACTGACTATGAAGACTGGTCTCTGAAACAAATCTTTCCTACAAAAGTTCCCATTTTTTCAATTGGAAGGAAAATAAATTGGTTCATTTAATAAAAAAACAAACCAAAACAAATCCAAAAAATCCAAAAAAAGCCCCAAAACCTAGGAGATATTAATATTCATTGTCAAAATCAGAAGATTAGGAAATAAAAGTAAACCAGGCAGATATGTCTTCTGACATTGCAATCCAGATCACAGAAGTTAGGCATCTGCTTCCACTAGAAAAATATTAGGCAATGAAAATCTTCCTTCACTTGGCATCCAGACTGCCAGCTCTCCTGAGGACAAGGGTAATAGCCTGTGTATGCATATACATACAAATATACACACACGTATATGTACATGTGTGTGTGTGTGTACGTACTTTTTTTATTAATCTAAAAGATTACAACATTTCCACAGAGAGTGGAAAACCTGGATTTTTTGTTTGACTCTTACCGACTTTTACTTTATCTATGGTAAAGGTAGGTAGTTTCACCAAAGACGGAAATACATCGAATCTTAGGATAGATGCCTATCTCCCCACCACTGGGCATATCTACATGTTTTTGGAACCGTGTTTTTTCATATAATCAGGAAGTTTGCGAGCTAAACAGCAAGTGCAAAGGGATTTTAGCACCTTCAGGATAGGCAATGCCAGGACATATGGGGGTTGGACAGTTGTCAGAGCAGCAGCTGGAATGCAGGCAGCTGAATTCCAGCTTAAGTGGAATTTATTTGGACTGATAAAACAGGACACTTGGAAGACTGTAAGAGAGGTAAGATATCTGATAGAAAGCTAATGAAGAGAAAGTTTTTGTTCTCTGGAAATATGCTAGTCTGACAAAACAGTAATATTTCACAGGAATGTTGGTTTGCCTGAATATTTCAAGAGAATACAGACATTTTATTTAGGAAACTTGAACTCATGTTACTAATTTACCTACCTAGAAAACTATAAAAGAGGTCTTTGTACCAATGAATTCTGGCTGAAACCAACCTTTCTGCACTTTCAAACCCATGCAGACAGTCTGAAAGCCTGACTTGTGACGGAGCTTCACAATGACTTCATCCCCCTCTTTTTAGAAGATGGGCTAAAAAGCCTGTTCTAGTTCCCTTGCACGAAACAAGGAGCATTCCTGTTGCTGATACACCTTTTCACACTTCCAGGCTGTTCTGACTCTCCTGTGAGGAGGAATGATACCAGTTCTGAAAGCTTTCTGAAAGAAAAGTAGTACAAATAATTTTTGTTTTTCCAAAGAGAATTACTGAACTTCTCTATCAATAGGAGATTTTATAATTTGTGGTACTTTTTGCTAGTGTAGAAGCAAGAGCCTGGACATTTTTTAATTCCTTGGGAAACTGGGCTTTTGGAGATTGACCAGGATGATGCTGTTTGCTTTTCTCCCCAGCTGTTGGAATGCAGATACCTAAGAAAAGAATCACTAGCCGTGCAGTTGTTGATGACCAAGCGTGAAAATTAAAAATAACAGCAAAGTACAGGCGTTTGCCATAGAATTGCTAATGTTATACCATGTCATCCTCTCAGAACCTATAGATATGTGACTGTTACATTCTATGAACATGAAAATATCGAGACTCTGAGAAAAGTGCAGAATCTCTCTCTCTTTTTGCTTCTCTTCGGAGTAATTCTTTAAAGTGACAAGTCTTCACTGAGGTTTGACAACTTTTATCAGGTCATGTGCTACTACTTGGAAATATCTTCTGACTTCTAATATACATATTTATTTTCTTAAGCAGTATTCCATTTTATGGGCTCCATTTTAGACTTCAGAAAATGTTTTCAAATAATTGAATTGTAATTTAACTTAATTATAAGTTAAACAAATT
>NW_009203467.1:84689-93329 GCF_000690835.1 Fulmarus glacialis | reverse complement strand
AACCTTAATGATTCTATGATTCTATGGAACAACAGTTTAAGCACTCTAGACACTGAACAAGCCTGACTTAACGGCACATTGGATTAGATAGCTCTCATGGGGTAGAGACTCTGTGTGTGTCTAAAGCAGTAAGTGCAAAATGTGACTAAAAGCACTAAGTGCAAAATGCATAGGTGTCTCAACTGGTTTTGTGTGCTCAGCTCCAGTGAGAGAGACATTGAATTGTCTGAATGTGGCATCCTGAAAGTCCGTAGATGGAAGTTACTTGTGTGGTGTGTCTGTTGCACACTGTGTGGATGTCTCAGCTTGAGTACAGCCCCTCTGTTGTTCACTGCAGGTTACCTTAAGCGTGTAGTCCTATAAATTTTAATAGGATTACAGTTAAACTATCTGTTAAGTGAAATTTGGGGCCTTAATGGCTATTGTACTTAAATACTTGAGTCACACGTATACGACTACAATGAATGCATGTGCAAAGACACTTTATAAAAGGATGAATTAAAATGTAGGTTGTGCTTGTTTTGTCTTTATGTTTGAGCAGGAGGCAACCTTCAGAGTCTATAGAAATCAAAAAACTGGGTGAATATGCAAAAGAGGCCTTTGGACTGTATGAAGGGACTAACTCTGAATTAAGTATTTTAATTTCTTTTGTGATAGAATTAAATGATGCTTGTATTCAGATGCTTACGTGTAATTTGTCGTCGGCATTTTGAGAAAAGCAAAGTTGCACTTTGAGCCCTAGTGAAACTCTGTGTAAGAGAAGGCTGCTGTACCACAGGGTTTCTGAGTTAGGATAGGTGATGAAAATGAGTACTTATTGAATGAAGGAGACAGCAGAAAATTGTGACGACTTCAGCATTTAAAAGATAACTTCCATGTGTTCACGGTTTACCTCTAAATGCAGTTTGTATTGCTGTTATCTGAAAGTGCTACACAACTCTTGATTTAAGTGCATTGGTTATGAGGATGTTACCTCTGCCATTGTCAGTACCAGTCATAATTGATATAATTTATGTTTTTATTCTGTATTTTTACTTAACAAAATATATCTGGAACATTAGCATTCCTTTGAGGCACGTCATTTGCAGTGGTTTTTGATAGTACAAAAATTGGGAGGTAAAATTTAAATGAGCAAGAGGCAGAATATAGAATATTTTCGTTGGAAGGGACCTACAATGATCATCTAGTCCAAGAACGATCATCTAGTCCAAATTGAAAAGGCAGATTGAAAACAAGTGGAAAAAAGGTGATTCTTCACAGAATGGTTGCTCCAGGATGTTGTGGATGATCGGATCTTAAGTAGATTCAAGGAGAGACTGGACAAGTTCATCAAAAATAAGTCCCTTGAGGATTGTACAGAAATGATGTCTGGCTCATAATTGCTGAGTCACAAATGCTTGGAGGCATCCTTTCTTTTTGTACTCTTCATTAGGCAGTCACTTTTGGTTATTGCTGGAGAAGGCATGTTGGGCTTTGATTTGATCCAGTATAGCTGCTTTTATATTTTAATCTGCATGTAGAAAGTGTCCTTTATGACGATTCTAAATAATTTATGATGTGCATTATTTTTATGCTTTGCCTTTTCAATTTTTTTCAGAATGTTTTCCATCTTTTCTCAGGCTTTCTTCAATGTGGTCACTGCATAAGAATTAGAGTAAAATCTGCTAAATGAAAACCAGTTTGCTTTTGTGTTGCTACAAACTGACTTAATTGTGTTTATTTTTTTAATCAGGAAGTATATTGACATGATACAAAATTAGGTAAATCTAGACTCAGTTCATGGTGGTGGATGAATGAAATATAAGTGTATGCATCTTTTAAAACTGTTTTCAATTCCAAATGAAGTATGGCCTATAAGAAAAAAAGCTTCTCAACCCTCAGCCTGTTACTGTGTTCCATAGCACTTAATCAGTATGCAGGAAACAGAAAGTAGTCTCTGCTGAGCAATTGCTAGAGACAGTTCTTAATAATGATGAATTGTGTTTAAAATACAAAATCAATACAAAATTGAATGAAAGATAGAAAGTGGTACTTTAAGCATAATAACATGGTAGAGGATATACTATCATAGAGTATTTAAAAGAAGAGAGTGAAGTTCTGAAAAAGTAGAGAGAAAAAAATACAGGCTTTTCTGTCATGCATTTGAGAAATTGTAAGGAAAACACGAATGATTTCAGCATAGGAAATCTTCATTTGAATAACTGAATTTTCTATGAAAGTCCATCAGCCTTCAATCTAGTCTGATTCATTTAATAAATATATTTAAAGCATAAGGAATAAAACAGTGATTGATACACATATATACACACACATAAAATACATTAAAAAACATGTATTCCACAAGATGTATATATTCCTCAAGATAAAGCAAAAAAACTCAAAAAAAAATCTCCTAAAGTTTTTCTAATGAAGGGTATGTAGTGCTTCTGTGAAGCCTCTTGGGCATGAAAGATATCTGTAGAGCAATAGTCTTCAATTTTGGCAGGCACTGTGTTTCACTTTACCGTGGGCATCTGACTGACATGGTGCTGCTTTAAAGGAGAAAACTTCTTCTAGGCTACCTGTTGTGTCTGTAAGAGTTACACTTTGCAGTCTATTACTTGTGAATCTCAGGTGAAGATTTATAGGGCAAAGAAAAGTTAATTTAGCTAGTTTTATGGCATAAGTAGGGCTTGGTTTTTAGTGAAAAAAAACTTCATAATATCAAGAGCTTCATGTACTTCAAATGCTATTCAAATGCTTCAAACTCCTCTTACAAACTACATCTGAACACAAATTTTGATATATTGAAGGTCTGATGTTTAATTTGGATCCCCGAGATGCATTAGAGTCCAGACTGAGAGAGAATTCTGGGGAATCTAGCTCAGTATAAATGAATTTTTTTTTTCTTTTTTCTTTTAACACTTACCATTTTTCAGAAGGAAACTGAAAACAACAGCTTGGCTTATACCTCAAATCCTATTTGTGATAAAATACCATCTATTGCGTACCATTACGTATAGTTCTGCATTAAGAGAGACAGGACGGAACATGCTGGATCATTATCCGAAGAAATTATTTGCAGCACAGTTATTATCCCAAGACAAGTAAACCATATGACATTAGGAGTAGCTGAGAGGAATCAGTTGTGAAACAAACCTGAAATAATATTCTGTTGGTTCCAATAATGATAATAGGGAAAAATGAGAAAGTTTCTTTATTTTTCACGTTTTCAAGATTGGCCTTTTCAAAAATAGCTTAAAAATGACAGTGATTCTTTGGAAAAAGAGCCAGTTATCTAAAAGTAAAGTGGTGTGTTCTGGGAATTGAGACTATAAACACAGATATTTTTCTGCAATAAAAATATTTGGTTGTCAAAATTTACCTGTAATATGTTTTAGTAACACATGATTGAGTGGCCTTTCATTGTGACATACCCAATGCAGAACTTAAATACAGTTGTAGTACTGCTTTTAGACTTACGATGTATAAAGAATCATTTAAAAAATTATTTAAAACTGCTTCTCAGAAAGATATAGCCAAGACACTTGTATAGAAACTAGAATGCTGAGGATTAATGATCCTCGCTAAATGCACAATAAAAATCTGTGATTTCATTTGGAACTTCAGATGGTGGGGAGATACAGCAACAGATGGCTCTTGGCCTGTTTACTCTCAGATGTTTTCAGCTCATCATAATTTTGTTCCATCACACTTGAATCTCATCTGCAGGATGGCTGTGCCATTCTTTCTTCAGCAAAAGTTTGTGTTTTCCATACAAAGAGTTGACTAGCTCTAATTGGAAGAGGGAATAGTAAAGTGGGCATACTTTTGCAGAACAGCTTTAATATCGTTAGTACGTACTTTTTAAAAATAATAGGTATGTGCAGTTTCTGGTGAGTGTATTTCCTGAACACTCTTGTTGATGTCAGTAAGAGGAGATTGCACAATTATTTATAAGACAAAAACATATTAGGATAAAGTGGCTTAACTTCCTAAATGTAATTTATAGGAAATTGGTTTTCGCAATTAAAAAGTACTGGAGAAATTGTATCTGTAACTAAATGATGTAAAATATTTACTGGTTTCAGTACTTGTAACAAGTATAAAAGGGTATAAAAGGGATAAAACTACTTAGAATTCAAACTGATAATACAAAAGCTTTGGAGTATGCTTTGACACTGGAAGCAAAAGCTGTATCCAAGTGCCATGCAGCACTTGTAGCTGGTGGTGCCGTTTTTTCTAGCTCTGTTTTTCTCCTAATACTGTGTTGGATTTCTGCATATTTTTACTGCTGTATCTACCCTTTCACTGTGTTTCCTCAGAGTAAATTCTGGTTTTCTTAACAAATTTGACACCCCCCCAACCCCTAGAAAAAACAAAAGCAAAAACATTCCTTGAAGCCTTTCTGGTGCAGTAGATACTTCCAATTTGAAACGGAAAGGTAGAACCTCACTGATGCTTCTCTTGGTCCTCGCACAGCCTCGGTAAATACACGGTATTAAACCTTTCTGGACTTAAAAAAGTGTGAACCATAAATTAACAATACATTTTGTATGTTTGAGCAATGAAACATAATTATTGTGTTCAAAATGAGGTTTTGAAAGGAGAATTTGATCAACCAATGACTGTTGGGACCACCTGGTCTTTAGTGTAATTACATGTTAGGTCTCATTAGCCGTTGCTACCAGCATAAAGCAGAAACATTTTATAGAAGTAGGCTGTTTAAGAGGAGCAATTAAACTATGCTCCCGTCCTTCTAAAAGGAATGAAGACATTTGGCTTTGGGCCAGCACATCTGGATAACGAGATACTTTCAGCTAGCAGCACGGCTTGCGAAGTTGTGTGCCTGAGATTTTTACAGAGGTTCTTCATGGCTCCTGCCCTGACAGCTGTGGAGAGTGGGGCTCTCCAACGGTGTCTGGAATGAAGTGCCACTACCAATGTCAGTATTAGCTTTACTGTTTTATTCTGCCTGTCTAGGTAAGAAGATGTTACAGGCTCCTTGCTTTTTCAAGTCTTTGGCTTTCTTCTGATGTCTCCCAAAATAACAGCAGTGATAATGGCTTTAGGGTATGGATATACATGAGTAGAAGCTTAAAAGGATGCAGAGTTGAATCGTTGTTCTGCAACATCTAATTGTTCACATTCTTCCTCTGCTTTTTTGTTTTTGAAGACCCTTTTCTACATATACTCCTTTAATAATAAATTTTCAGATTGGACTACTTCTCTTTCTAATAAAAATGCATTATTAAGCTCCCTCATATGCCTGAATTACTATTTTTGGTTGGGTTAATCTGTTGCTTTCAGTTTGTAATACCTTTTCTGATACTACAGTCTCTGAAAATACCTCATATAGCAGAGCTAGGGTAAATCTCCTTTCTAAATAGCAAATATTGAGGCTTTTTAATTTACTTGTTACTAAATTTTTATATTTACTTAATTAAATGCTATTTTTATTTACATACGCCAAACTTCTGCTTATCACCTTGTCAGTTGTATATTATATTTCGGTCTTTGATAAGATGAAACAGGAATTTGTGGACTTAAGAACAAACATGCTGCAATACTTTTCTTTTTATGGTCTGAGTATATATATTTTGTATCAGATGTTCTTGCTATAGAAACAAGCCATCTAGTCATTACATTTTTTAAAATTTTCTTACATCCCATACCTACAGTGGCTTATTGATGGTATGGTTAAGTGACTAACCATTTCAAAGTATAGCTAACAATTTAAAATATCAAACTGCATCTTTAGACCTTTTTTTTAAAGTTGTATTTGCAAGTTTATGTGGCTTCCTGACATTGAATATTATTGTTAAGTTAGACTTAATCACTTTAGTTTTCCACATTACTAGGCACATCACTGGACGCATTACAAGCTGCTGTAAGTTACACAGCACTAGTTCCAATCTTACTTCCACAGGCTGGCAGTACAACTCTTACTGAATTTGATTTGAGGTTTGTGTGCGTGTCCATTCTACTCACGAGGTATTGTTCTGATTGCCCTATCTCAGAGGTGCTCTAAAAAGATAAGTACTGAGAGCAGATAGAAAGATTTTTTGAATGCAGGGATGACAGGAGGCATTCAATATAAAGAACAGATGAGTAAGGTCGGGCTACTTATTCTGAGTAATAAACAGTTTAGCTAAAATACCCTTTTTCGTAATATAAGAACAAAGAATTGTTGAATTTAAAGGGCAACTGATTTTATATCAATAAGACAAAATTAAGTTTTTTACATAACATATTATTAACCTGTGTCACTCACTGACTGGTAGAAAAAAAGGATAGAGACCAAACAATTGGTAGTTATCTGAGTACCTAATCCTTTTCTAATAATGAATGTTTTCACTTATAAATAGGAGCTATGGTTTGGGGTTTTTGGTTTTGTTGTGTGGGGTTTTTTTGTTGTGTTGTTTTGTTTTGTTTTAGTTTCATGCTTTATACATAAACCTAGCACTGCCTGATAAAGATACTCTTATGTAGACTAGTTCATTCCTGTGTTACAGCCCGCATTAGATTTTTCTAATGCTTCTCCTTACTGTTAAGCACAAGGTCCTGAATAAGGCAGACCAACTTTCTGATCTTGTAAAACCTTTTTTTAATCCCATTTCTATATTAGCTTAATACCTTTTGAAGTTGTAATAGTGATGCTTATTACTATGTTTACTGAGTCTTTCTTGAAATACTAAATTTTTAACCTAGGTAGAGGTTTGTTCTTGCTTCCCTTCCTCATGCTGCTATTTCTCTTAATCTTAATTTTTTTGTGCTATAAGAAACCTAAATCAAAGATACAAGTTTTATACAGCGGACTGCTGTTACAGACCTGTGACCATTTTAATTTCATCTCGCTGTGAGATCCAAACCTTGGTCTTGCTATGGAGAATGGTCTACCTAATGATTTTATAAGATTACCTCGAAGTTGACAGTTCCATTATTCACAACAAATGGCAGAGCCTGGAGGGTAGCTTAGATGCTTTGAAACCTATGTTACATGGAGACTCCAGGTACTCTGACTGCACTGACTCCTCAATGATGAGACGTGCCCTTACAAATAGCCAGCACTGAAGGAGGCAGACTGCTCCTTCTGAATGCGATTGACTCATCCTTCCGATAACTGTGGTGATCGTGTGTAAACGCAACCTGAGAACGTAACAAGGTTCAGAAGGTAACTGAAATGGGAGAACAAAGATTAATGGAAGAGAACAGGAGACAGCGGATGGAAGAAATAGCTGCATCCAACGCTGAGAAGTTCTAGATGTCTTCTAGACACTATTTGATATGGTAATGTAAGGACAGATTTTTCCAACAGAGGAATAAGACAATATTCAAAACATTTCCATTGGCCATAGACTGTAAGAGAAAGGAAACAGGTTGTATGCTTAGTTCAGTATCTAATTTGTCCATAGCTAGCATTTGGTTGTATAGGTTTGTTCCTTGCTGAAGACTGTTGCTGAGCTTTGTAATTCCTTCATGACACTGTACTTACCCCACTTTAGTGTAGCTCTTGGTAAACATTTGCAGACAGCTCTCAACTCATGCAGCATGCAGCTTTTTGTTTGGCTCAGTAATTAAAAAAAAAACATGGTTGTTTTTCCTAGCTCTCGTTATTCCCTATCCCACAATATACTGACTCTTAAAATATATTTTAGTCTCTTTAGCTATTAACATTGAAAACCAGTTCCAACTGAGTAGATCCTATGTCAGATGCTTGGCTTACCCCCTTTGTTCAGCTACTCCAGTGTCTGTTCCTCAAATTAAGCTGTGCACCTGGTGGCAGAGCTTTTCCATTTCCTCCTGCTGGATTATGGAACAGGCATCATCTCTGGAGAGTTCAAAAATCTTTTTCAGAACTGCATTTTATTTATTTCTGTGTTTAATTTAAAGCATTTGTCTTTCAAAACCAGACTTGTCTGCTTTGTTTTGTTCAGTTGGGTGTTAATTGCTGTATAGGGGTTTGTATGTTTGGTGAGAACAACTGTGTACTTTGCATATTTAATTGGCCTGAAGTAAAAATTCATGTTCCTTAATTAATGGCAACAAACAATTCCCCTCTCATTCTGTAAATACATACTATCTTTGTTCGTTTCAGACTGTAAATTATATTGTTTTTATAGCTGTCATCACAGGATTCAGGGATAGTGTCTGAGCCTCTTCTCCAGTTTCAACTTTTAACATTTAATAACATGTATCATATTTAAAGTACTTCAATATATATTTTTTAAACCTATATTTTACTTACATAAATAGAGATAATATTTATCTGATGACAATTATTAATGAATAATTATATTACTATCACCACTTCTGTTTATAATATAGCTTAATTTATTTAATAAGTCATTAATTCAGAAACTTGAGAGGTTTAAAGTAAGCTATGTAATGCCATGCCACTGCATGAAGTAGTAATACACTCTCCAGATCTTAAAAGCAAGTTAAAACAGAAGAAAAAACCAGACTCAAGTGACTCTCTACATAAAGCACAAAAAGGTAATTATTGCCTCTTTTATGAAAGATAGTAACAGTTCCTGGGAGTATTTGTAAGGTCTCCTGGACAATTCCACAGCTATGCTGAATGGCATATAGGTGTTACTCTATACCATGTCATATAGTGGTAGGAATGCAAGTCTGTAAATATGTAAAGAAAATATCAAC
>NW_009203467.1:50570-84658 GCF_000690835.1 Fulmarus glacialis | reverse complement strand
AAAATGAGAGTTTTAAGTACCCTCTTTCAGTTAGATCGGTATCCACACTCCTTTAAATCCTTCAGAAATGTCTAATACCTCTGAGAGTCATGACTTTTCCCTGCAAAGGCTCTTTCCCAGTATGCCACATTTGTTCAAGTGTAGAGGAATTCCATTCTTTATTATACTTGTGTGAGTTTGTCCACTGCAAATGTTAGATGCGTTGGCCCGTAATTCCCAGAATCAGCCTTTGGCACATTTTAAAGGTTTATGTTGTAATTGCCACCTTCCATTCTTTTTGGGCTGAGACCTATTTAAGTAATGTAATGCATGCTGAAGAATGTGGACATTATGTATTGGAATTCTTTTTGGGAGCTCTAGTGAAAATCATCTCTTCATGGCAGCTTGCTTGAAAGCTCCTTTTACTGATATTTCAATTTAAAGATGATTCCTAAAGTTTATTCTATTTTTAAAAGAAAATAAAAAAAGATGTTGAATAGGAAAATCTTATATTTAGAATGCAAATAATTAATTTATTATTCAAGTGTCATCTTCTGATACCGCTATAACCATTTGATCATTTTTCTTCTGCCAGAAAGCTTTCTGCTTCTGATGTGTTTAGAAATAGCTTTAGTATTTATTGTTAGTAAGATCCTCCTCAAAATCAACTTTTGCCTTGCCTTTTTATGTTGATACAATTAACTTTCTACATTTATGATGTGTTTTTAATTCAGTTCTATTTAGATAGGATTTTGACTTCCGAAAGATGTCTTTACCTCTAATAACACCTTTAATCTTCTGAATAATCATGCCTGGCATCTTTGATCCATTGGGTTCATCTTGGTTCATAGTATGCATTTACTTTTAGTCTCTAACATGACTTCACATTAGTCTTCATGCTGTCCATAATTATTTTATCCTTTTATCCACTCCTTTTCATTTCTCTTTGATGGATCACTTCTTTTTTTGTACTTTGTCTCCTAAAGCTAAATATTACTATAATTTTTTGCCTTTTCCTTTTCTCTGGAATATTAAGTTTTAATATGTTATGGTCAATCTCATATGCCTTGTGTCAGGACTCTGGACTCTTTGAAATTAGGAAAAAAAAACCTTCACAAACCCTGCAAAAACCTTCCAGCCGTAGGGTTCTGACTCAAAGAATTCAGTATGTATTATATCTAAATGTTTATCCTCTGCATCATTTCGTGTTGTGTAAATGACAGCCTGCTGAAATCTCTCATAAGAACTTACTAATGCCTTACTGTCTTCCTCTCTAGTTTCATCGTACACATCTATGGTTCTTAGTAGTTTTCTAGCCCTTATTGGTTTTTAAAAAAAAAAAAAAGAAAACATTATGATAATTCCATATTCTTCTTAGGCAACTGAAGGGTCCTCTTTATGTGAAATCCCTAGTCAGGCATGTCTTTTCACTCATTCAGCTCCTGTTATTTGCTGGCCCTTCTGCGTGTGGATTCAACTAGTCCTTTTGGGAGAACTGCCATATCCCTGGTTGGCCACATGGGTTTGGTAGGTTTGGGACAAGGTATTCTTTTTTCCTCTACAAAGGTCTGTTTCATTTCAGACTAATTAGCAATGCTCTGCATTTTTGAGTTTTCACTGCCACATCTGTGGTTATGTCTTCAGCTTCCAAACTTGTAGAGTTATCCAAGTCTTTAAAGATTTGTCATGTTTCCTATGGCATTTGTCATGTTTCCTATGATATGTTCTGTTGGTGTTAACTTCATCTTTGCTTTCCCTATCTGCTGTGTATAAATTTTAGAAATTATTCCCTGTTTCCTTTCTACCTTTTTCTACTGCTCTTTTTATGATTTTCCTCTACATGATTATCTTGTGTTAAGTCTAAAATATTTAGCCTGTGAGTGTATTTGTCTTTTCCACTATTTCAAACAAAATGCTGCAGATGGGTGAATTTCTTGTTGTCAAGTGAAGTAGTCCTTAGCAAACATTTTTCCCCCTCATTCTGGTTTTTAAAACCTTGCTTTTTTTTCTACTTTCCTCTTCCCCAGCTCCTTCAACTGTTAAAAGTGTTTCTACTGTCTGTCACAGTACTGAGCCTTGCTAAGTCATATGTTGTTGAAGCATTACAATGTTCATAAATGTCCACCTATTTTTTTTGGTTTTTTTTTTTTTTTTTATACGCAGAAAGAAATGACCAATGCCCTAGCAACTTGCATCGGTTACCTCTTCGTTATTATATCCAGAATACTCCATTTGCATTTATATCGCATTTAAGTGTGGTGTTCATCGTGCTGCTTTTCGCTCATGTTGTATTTTTTCTCCACCCTGTTGTCCTTTGCCTTTGCTCATCTAATGCTGATCGTTTTTTTTGTTGTTATGTTTTCAAATTAATAGTGCTTTTAATGTTGTAGCGATAACTAGGTCTCACACCTGTCTGAACAGCATAGTTTTCATGTTCCCCCCCCCCCCCCCCCCCCCCCGGGTTGTCTCTGTCTCTAGTCAGGTTTGACCTTTAGCACATGGCAAGTGTGGGGTGGAGGCACACGGCCTTTTTCTCTTATTGCGATGAACCGTCTCTTCTTCCACTACCACCTCCCAATGGAGAGAAAACACCTTATCTTGTGAAAAAGTAACAGCTGAGGCGTGTATCTGGGTGATGCTGGAAATAAGTAGTGTTGAATGTATATTCTCTGAAAATACCATTATTGTTATTGGAGCCAGACCGGTGTTGGACATCTTTGCTTTGCAAAATGAGATTTGCCTTTGGTGATACAGAAGAGAGAAGTTTGGCTTACTTATACAGCTTTTTGGTCCATAACGTCTACCTTCTTCTGACTTTTCTTGGAAAAATATAATTAAGCCATTGAAGCTAGCGTACTTCAGTATCTACAGAATTTTCAGACTTTATTGGGGTTTCTGGGACAAGCTTTCATTAGGTGAGGACGGCAGATGTAAAGCAGACGTCAGTTGTTTGGGGAAAATGGCTTCAAATTGAGATTAATAAAATTGTTTATAAGATTTGACAAAGGCTGTCCTAATATCGCCAGATTTAGTGATGTCCCCATTATTTGCTCTAATTTAATTAACGAATTTACTTAAGCATCTTTGCAGTGTAACCAAGAAGCTCTCAGGCTTTTTGATTTTTTTTTTTTTTTATTCTTAAACTTTTCAGAAAGTTGAACACTTATTTTTCTGGTGAAGAATTTCTGCCTTTTTAAAAATTTTTTTTGTGTGTGTGTATATATATATATCTTTATTTAAGTCTGAGAACACCCTTATGAAGTGGGAATGTACTATTGTCTCTGTTTTGGAGGGAGCTGAGCTGACCTGGCTCTTGGCAGGATGTCCATCACCTGAATGGACATCCGTCAGCTGAAAAGGTAGTAACTTCCATTCCGAACAAGAAGGTAGTTGGTGGGAGCAGATGAAGGTATGGAAAGATTGAGGGCTGGGCGCATAAAGGGAGTGATCTGGAACAGCACTTGGCACTCCTGTGCTTTACTTGTAGGCAGCTGGCAACAATAGTGTGAGCTGCAGCTGTAAGTACGTAGAAATGGAGTTTGCAATAGCTGAGATGTAATGAAGTATTTAAGCAGTCGTTTGGGAAATGGATATATTCATTCTACTCCGTGGTATTTTGTCTGAAGGACTGGAATGCATTGGAGTGCCTTCATCACTGAGCTGTATGATAATGCTCCATTTTCATATGTGCTGATAAATTGTCTGGCTTAATGAGTCCTCCATGTCTATTCTTCACTCCTGCTGTACAGGTATTCCAGGCCTCCTCCTCCTCCTCTGTCTGCTTGGTGGGTAGAGAGGTCATGGGAGATAGATTTGTAATCTTCCTGAGCTGCATTGAAGTTAAACGAGTGAATGATATTCCTGCAGAATATTTTTACAAAAGGGTATATTTTTCTGAATTAAATCTATGGCTGCAGCCCTTTTTAATGAACTCAAGAGTGTTAATGAGCACTGGATCTGAATTAAGTCTACTAGGGATAAAACTTAAGGACAAGGGTGCTTAGTCCAGGCATTCTGATTGAGTTTGGGTATGGAATAGATGTTAAGCCATCCATCTCTGGCAAAATGGGAGCGGTTTTGGGCATGCTCGGAAGCATAACTCAATATGACTCTAGAACTCCACTGAGGAAAAACTTTGGTGCCCGTAAGGTCTTAAGTGCTGAAGGGTAGACTAGGAGTTCAGGGATTACACCCTTCTGTCCAAACTAAGATGACCTCACTTGTAGGTAATTCCTTGAGGCAGGTGTTTGCTTCTGATCTTACAGTTCTGAAGATGCCCAGTATAATAAGGATTTACACTGTCTGGCAAAATGTTCCTATTGTACAAGGAAATTGAGGGATCTCTTCTGTGCTCATATGAGTTACAGTGATTTTACTATCCATTCACCTGTCACTGGCTGACAGATTGAACTGAAGGTAGGCGATTGGCAGCTTGCTTCTTGGGTTCTGATAAAGAAAAATTAACATTACCAATAGTTTTCATATAACCTTCTGTATCTATGTCTAATGGTAAGGACCACTCTGTGAACTTCTTTCTTTCTAATATCCAGCATTTAATGTGGTCACAGTTGTTCTGTTTTTCTTCTTTGTAATATAATCTCAGAAGAACTGTCAGTCATAGCTAATAGGGTTTGTTTTGGGTTTTTTTTTGGTTGTTTTTTTTTTTTTTCTTTTTCCCCCTTTGGCTGAAGTAGAGATTAGGAGCATAATGCAGAATGGACATGCACTTTTTTATGATAGCGTCCCTATGTAAGTTGTGACATGGGTCTTGTGATACCTCTTCAGTAGTGATCTGCCTTTCAAGTTTGAAATGAAAGTTTAAAAAACTCAAACAAACCACAGGGCTCGTTCTGGGTCCTGTCTTCTATACGTTTGGGTCCTGAAACGTGGTGCTTTGTAAACTCCAGTATTGCAAAAAAAAATTGTGTTCAGAATGCTGATAGAGATAATGAAAGGAAAATGACGCTGTTTATCTTTAGTTTCCTACTAGTCTTTATTCAGTTTAAATAAAAGATATATGTCAGACAGAGGATTCAGTTGACTGATTGCACTATTTCTAGATCAGGTAGCTCCTGTTTAGAAGTTTTGAACTCTTACACCACTTATAATAAGCATATTAAAGAAAAAAGAAAATACATAATCATCTTTTTTTTGGCTTATAGGTTATAGAAAGGTCTCCATGCTTTGTCAGGTAATAGTAATTGTGAAATAGCTGGTAAGATGCACATTTAGTGCTGTTTGTCTCATTAAAGAGAACAGGTTAGAACTTGTTGACCGCAGTAATAACAGTAAGCAAACTGCTTTTTGCTGCAAATAAAAGATTTCTTACTGATACCTGTTGATTACAAGGAAAGCAAAAGCAATGTGGAGACTTGCAAAGCTCTACATCCATTGTAAATAAGCAGTTGTATTATGTTCTATATAAAGAACACAGGTAGTCTGCTTCAAGACTGTTTTGTATCTGTAACAATGTTAAATATTAAATTGTAGAGTAGAAAATTGCTGAAAAACTTCTAGCTGATAGTACAAAAGATGTTAATCTGAAAATATGTTTACAAGAAATTCATTTCTGTTCAATTTTACGGGGGGAAATCATAACTTTCTATATACATTTTTTAGTATTTGACAAAACTGATTTTTTCACTCGACCATGTTTCAAGACTACGTACTTATATCATTCAAAAAATAAGAGTTATTTCTGAATGTTTTTCTACTGTATTTTGTTCAGAGCTAGAGCAGTTTTGGGAGAATGAATGCTTTAAGCTTGTTTCGGTTGCCCATTTCCCTCTGTAATCTTACTAGTTTATGGGATCTTTTGAAAATGGCTTTTTTGCAATTCTTCTATGGGTAGTAAATTGGTGTAATAAATTGCATGTGTGTGATTAAGGGTAGCATTTTGGCCTCTAGGATTCTCATTACTTTCGATAATTTACTAGATGGAAAATGCAGCTCAGGATGTGGTTAGCTGGTTCACAAACTCGTTTTTTGACGTGCTGTCAACCAAGGATCCCAAGTCTTTTTTCTACAGTTGCCCCCTACTCTGTCTTCAGCCTTTGCCAATGCATGAGTTTGTCCCCAGGTGCAAGATCTAGCATTTGTTTGAGGTTCCTGTCAGCCTATTCTTTCAGTTTGCTAAGCTCCCTCTGAATGGCAACCCTGCCCTCAAGTCTATCAACCATGTCCCCATCCTGCCTATTTGGTGTCTTGGCAAACTTGCGCATTCTGTTCCATTGTCCAGGGTGTTGAAGTTAAGTTGTGTTGATAGAGATCAACTCCTGAGGAATGGCATCTGTAACAACGTGCTAGTTAAACTATGAGGAGTGCCAGTTAGACTTTGAAGTATTGATGACTACTCTTTGAGCCTGGTAATCCAGACAATTTCCCACCCATCTTGCAGTCTACACATCCCTCCAACTTGGCAACAAAAATACTATGAAACTGCATTGAAAACCTTGCAAACTTCAAGGTAGACAACATCCCTCATACTTTTCTTGTGCACTGAACCAGTCATCTCACCGCAGAAGGCAGATTTACCAGGCATGATTTGCCATTTGCAAATCCACGTTGGCGGTTCTCGGTCACCTTGCTGTTGTTCTTGTGCTTGGAAGGGGCTTCCACGAGGACTTGTTCTGTAATTTTTTTTTGGACTGAGGTAAGGGTGGTCATTCTGTTGTTCCCCAGGTGTTTCTTTTTCTTCTTCACCTTTTTGAAGGTGACTCTATACATTTATCTTCTTCCAGGGGCATACTCTTCAGATGTGATAGGGAGAGACCTCTTGTCCAGCATAATATATGCATCCCACCTAGATCCATAAGCTAGCATATTTCCAGTTTGCTTAAGTTGATCCTGTTACCGTAAGTCGGCAAAATAACTCTCTAAGTCTCGTTTTGGAGTTTTAGAAAGCAGGAATTCTTTAATGCGGTGCCGGGCACACAGGGGATCGCTCCACCTAGTGTGTATGCTGAATTATTTAACTACAAGAATTATATTAGCTCAAAATACACATATTCATTACATTTCCAAGAAATAATCTAAATATTCGTATTATTTGCTGGAATTCATTAACATATGCAAATGTCTTTGACGCATGTGCCTTTATATCTATAGGTGGTCTTGCAGGGTCTCCCAGTGGTCTTTTAGGGTCCTCTGGTGGTCGTCGATAGTCTTCCTCACAGTGTCCTTTAGTTGAACTCAGTCTTTATGCATGCTCAGTTTATCCCTTGGCTTGGCTTACGTAATTCTCACTTGCAACGAACCAGCTTATTGCAGTATACCTTCCCTATCTGGTCTACAAGGTTAGCTTCTTTATCTATTTTACGCAGACTACAAAGTTTCAAGGCTCTTCTATCTGCTGAATGTCCAACTTATCTTATTCATAAGGCATTCCTAACCCAGCTGCATCATTTCAACCAAAAATCATACATTTCTTTCACAATTGGTATCAATCCTTCTTTCCTGCAGGTAGTACTTCTGTCCTCCAAACTCTACTGCTAGGCACTGGGGCCTGAGAAGCCCGAGAGCAGACCTTGCAGGTAAATACTGGCAAGGTATTGAGTGTCTTAGCCTCTTTCATGTCCTGTGTCACTAGGTCTTTCCTCTCTTTCAGCAGCGGACCTGTGTGGTCCTTGCTTGTAGAAGGATATCCAGTATGCTCATAGAATCCCTTCTTTTTGTTCTTTGCATCTCTTGCTAGTTTCAGCTTCAGCTGTGGTTTTCCTGATTCTATCCCTGCATGCCTTGAAAGTGCTTCTGTGGTCCTCCTGGGTATCTTGTCTCAGGTTCCACCTTCTGTAAGCTTCCTTTTTGTTTTTGAGCTTTGTTAGAAGTTCCCCATTTAGCCAAACAGCAGATCAAACGGACCCTTCTCATCCTCTGTGGAGGTTGTCCTTGAAGATCAACTAGCTCTCTTGGGCACCTTTGTCACTCATGACCATCTCTCATGAGATCCAGCCAAGCACAGCCCTGAATAAGCTGAAGTCCATTTTCCTATAATCCAGGGTTTTTTCTTTGTTCTACTGCTTGCCTTCCTCACTTCCCTTAGAATCTTAAGCTCCGCTATCTCGTGGTTGCTGCAGCCAAGGCAGCTGCTGACTTCCAGGTCCCTGATTAGGCTGATTTTTTTAAATTTATGAGTAGAAAATTCATAGAGCAACACTCCTAGTCAGTGTTTTCAGTAGTTTTCCTACTCAGTTTGTTCAGCATTTGTGTCAATACTTGTCCTCAATGCATTTGAAATCTGGATTGCTTGTGCCCTACTGTGTTGCTCTTCCAGCAGATGAACTGGTGGTTCTATTCCACCATGAAGACCAAGGGTAAGCGTGTGAAAGCTTTCCTTGTTGCCCTGTCCTGTGTGTGTGCCTCTCACCTCACATCTCCAGCACCCCAAGAGCTTGGTTTTGTCAGGTTTAGAAGATACCCTCCTCATGATTCCCAAATTTCTTTTGGTATGTAGAAGCAATGATTAAGTACAAGTGTAGTTTATGTGAGACTGAATGCGTTTGCCTTCCAAAGGCAAATGACTTATTTGGCATATATCAGGTAAACACTTATTTTTGTTTCCATATATTTCAGCACACAAATAGATGATTTAAACGTTGTCATTTCTGCCTCAGTCTATAATTTATTTTGACCTAAATAATCAATGTAGATCTACTCATCTGTTTCTTCTTCACCATAGAGAGAGATACTTGTGTTGAGCTGTTTGTATTTCCTATTCTGCATATCCTAGAATCAAGACCAAAAAAATTTCAGTATTACATTGTGATAAAAGTGATCTGTACTGGTGGTAGGTGCAATGTAGGAAACAAAAGTCTGATCTAATGGAAGGTGTTGAAAAGCAATAGCCAATGTTTTGGCTAGTTTGTTAACCAAGTTTTGAAAGGAAAAAAAATACACCGAACAAACAGGCACCCCCCCCCCCCGCCCCCGACACCCCCAATCCACAAAAAGCCCAGAAGTGGTAACGTGCTGCAGCTTTTCAGATGGTTTTCACGAATACACCGTTATAATGGTGGTGGTGTATATTAATTCAATATTATCTAAGTCTTCAGAAGCATTGTATTTCTTCTGGGGATGAAGCTTTATGAGGAAGAACCAAGAATACAAACTTGATTCTTTTTGGAAAGGGTTTGTTAACTCTGCACTTAACTACCTGAATATATTTTTAATATTCTGTTCTTTTCGGATGTGGAAAAGAATACCTTGTGTAAGGTAATACTGTCTGTTTTGAATTATAACGAACATGCAAAACGTAAAGAATCTGTTGTTTATTTTAATCTTCAGGATTTTAAACTTTTATTTAGCGTGGATTAGGTGTTTCTTTTGGTTTCGTCTGTATCATCTGTTTTAAAATATATCTTCAAACCTGACACAGGCTTCAAGCCGTCAAGAAGATGAACAAGTGGTCCTTGTCAGAACAGATCAAAGCGGAAGGGCATGGCCTGTGACTGCACCAGCTGAACCACAGGAGCCAAAAGGAGGATGGAGAAAGCGACAGATGGTAAGTTTTACAAATGTGAGTATTGTAATTCTGAAATGAATTTGTAGTTTTACTTTTATGATGCCATAATTAATATGAGTGTCTTATGAGAATGTCAATAGGTAGTTAAAAAGTTCCTTTCAGATGATTGTAATTAGTGTTAGAGTACATATTTGTTAAGCATATATTAAGTTTATTTTCAGACTATGTTTCCCTAGGGATCACTTTAGGGCTTATTTATATGCACATTCAAGGAAAAGTAAGTTTTTCAAGTTATCACAGTCTCTTAGCCAAATAGTTTACATTACCTAAAGTAATGTAAATAATGAAGATTAGCAGAGGTGAGTATTTCCAAAATAAGAAAGATTTTACTGAGATATTCGGGTCTCAGGGGCTAATTTTCCTTTTCTTTTCTTCTGATCAAAAATACTGCTACTGCTGATAATAAAAATTATGACCTAATCTTTGTAACAAAGTGCTTTGGGGAACAGTGAGAAGCTTGGAGGCTGGAGCAGTGTTTATTCTTAGGATAATTGCTTGCAACAGTAAATAAACTAATATTTTGATCTTGGGAAAAGAGGAGATGACAATACCTCATACTTTTAGCAAGCATGTTCTTGATTATCAGTTTGTAACACTGCTGTGGAGGAATGAAAGGCATGAGAGGGCGAGGAATTGGTTGTCGTCCTCCTGTTGTTTCCATTTTGGAAAATGCCATCTTGCTTTATGTTGATGACCATTCCCTATGCTCCTTCAGGATTTAGTTTAGTCCTGCCCTAGAGGACAAACTCTGTTCTCTCGTGCACTCTCTCTAAGATGGCAACATTTCCCAGAGGTACCACATTTATACAAGTTTTCAGTATTGTCTGTGATTGCTGTGTTTCAGTAGTGTCTCTGACACTTGACAATTCAAAAGCTTCTGTAAATAATGAAGATTACTTTTTGGAATATTCCATTTTTGTGAGCCGATTAACTGTTTCAGTGAATTACTGTCCATCTTTCCTGAGTGGTAATGTAGCTTTGATAACTTAAGGATATAGCGCTTGTGGGAACAGGCTCTATTTTTATTTAGACGTACTGATCGAAATGAAGAAAGGGGAGGATGTTCTTTTCCTTAGGTCAAATGAAGCAGCAAGCCCAATTGTTTTAGATATGCTTAGCTTGATTCATGATTCCTTAAACTTGTTGAAATTATTAGGATCTGAATTGTATAGTTGATCGTTCTCACTAGGTTAATATTTAATTTCAATATGTTTGTTTCCAGGTCTCTACTCATATAGATAAAGAAAGAGTAAGGTATTTTCAGGATGATGATAGTATGAACCTGAACGATTTGGTCAAAAATGAGAAGATGAGAACAGCAGAGGATCAAAACTCACTGTTCATGCGTATGGCGTCAAAGGTAAGGTGTCTGAGTGTATGGCTTTTTAATTAAGCATTTTATTATTAGAAATATCAGGGAGGACATGAGGCTTCAGTGCTCTAGGTATGTTGCTTTTGGTTGAGAATTCTGATTGTCTTGAATAATAATAAAGTTTGTTGTAAGATCGTCCTGGTAGATGTTATCAAAGTGATGGAAACCTGCATGCATGCAGGAAATGTGGTGCCTTCGGTTCCTTCATAGAGGTGATTGTGCTGTTCCTCTGCCTGTAGAATTTGATGTTTTTGAGGTGAACGCTTTTAGAGTGTGTTATACATTAATAGGTTACTTATGCCCAACAAAGCAGGTTTTCCCCAAATTAGTGAAGAATAAAAGCAGCATTTTCTTAGTGTTTAGATGGTCTCTTCCATCTAGAAGTTACAAGAATCAATGAGATTTGAAGCAAACTACCTGAAATTCCATCAGGATGTCCTAGATAATGAGATAATTTATGCTCACAGGCCACACAGATTTATACGTTATGGTTCCATGAGTGATTCCACTTAAAAGAGCAGCCAGCTCACAGACAGATACTGCAGTGCAAATGGAATAATTAATTTCTATCATCCAAACTGAGTAATAAAGGATACTTTCTGTGCTTGATATGGAAGTGTTTGACAGAGATGATTTCCAATAGCTATGACATACAATTTCTCTAGCATGCTTCAAATTTTACTAGGTTACTGCTCCAGTATTTTGTGCACCACTGAACAGGTTTTGAAAAAGCTTGTTAGCATGGAATTAGTATCATCACAGACAAAATTTGTTTTTCCATTTATCTAAAAGACAGACAAGATCCTGGAGGATAGGTTTTGTTTTTTGTTTTTTTTTTTTTTTTTTTCTTTTAAAAATTCTTCTTCAGAAGAAGAAGAAGAAAAAAAGAATCAGAAAAGCCACGATAGTACCCAGTAGAAAATATTTAACCTGATGCTATAAAGCGTCTGGCAGGAAGTTCTTCTGGAGACATTATCAGAACTTAGTGTGGTTTATGCATCTTCTCATTCGGCTGCTTCTGATAGAAGTTCTCATTCTCTCCCACTGACATACTCAAAAAAATGATGCCCTTGGGGTCCATTTAAATAAACATGTCTTGTTGCCAGTATTTGAATTTCCTTCTTTACCTTCCCTTCCAAAAAAAAAAAAAACCCCAAACACATAAAACTTTCCTTCAAAACCTGTGTAATTGTGCAAACTAACTATAATTAACTAGCATATCTGTCATGCTAACATTTACAAGTAAATTAAAATGTAAGGACACAATAAAACTTTGTACTGTCCTCATCATATGAGAATAAGCATAACAAAGAGAAATGGTTACCATTTTCTCAAGGACCTTATTGATCTTGTATTGTCTTGTCTCCGTTAAGTATTTTCTTTAGAAGAGGTAACTTTTGTGAAAAATGGTGGTTGGGGTGTGTGTGTATGAATGCCTACATTAAAACATAAGTGGAATGGAATTTTTAAAAAAATCTTTAAGTCAACCCTGAGCATCGAAGGGGAGTTTGTAAATTGATATTAAGATGTCTTTCTGAAATTATTATTAATGTGTTCAATTTGTCCTGTGTTTAGTCTGATGTTTTCATGTGATTGCTTCCACCGAACAGTTTACAGGATTGCTTTTTGTGTTCTGATTCTTTTCAGACATGTGAAAATAAAACCAGGCTAATTTGAGCTTCCCGAGTTTGGTAATAGCAAAAGTTTGCAGTGCCCCTATGAAGACATAGGGGAGAGTGCTCCCAAAAAGAGAAGGTTTTTTTTGGTTGGATTTTTCCAAACTCAAATGAAAGGCCATTCGGACTTTTCTGAGAAACGTGTGTATTTATACAGTAATGTACTTGGTTGCCCCTGAAATTTCTAAACTTTGTGAAAAGTATTGTTTGTGTATTCATATATTTATTGATTCCAAGTTACTTCACTTCAAACTGGAAATACTGTTTGACTCTTAGAGCATGTTCAGTTGTCCTCGGTTTAGTTTTTATATTTTTGGCATTATATTAAGTAATTATTAATGCAAGGAAGACTAGCAAACTTGAAGGGAGGTCAAAGATTTCTATATTATTTAGTTTTGTAAGTCTTCAAAGGGAAGATAATTTTGATAATTTTTCTTTGTAATTTTTTTGTTCTGTTCTTTTTTTCTATTCAATTTTGAAATGCTGTGAATTTTCCAAGTTCTTGATGACTGAGACACTTAATGCAAGAGCAGCTATATGAGAGATTCACTCAGCCCAGTGTGCTGTGTCCAACAGTGATTGCTTAGGAGAAAGAGTATAAGAACAGGCCACATTTCCAGTGATGAAGCCTTTAAGTACTTCCCTGGCCTTTAGCAATTTGGAAGTTTTTATGGTACCTTCTTACCTGGTATTTCTGTCTGCTTTTGGTTTATGGATAGTTATGTTAATTGGGGAGTGGACTGAATATCCACTGTTACTTCCTTTCTGTGGCTCCTCATCTCCCATTCTATCATCTGTACCTATTGCTAAAAGGCATGAGCTATAATTATTGAATTTGAAGAAAACAGAAAGCCAAATCCTGTATACATAACATCTTTGGTTAGCATTATTGTACCTGCAGCCAGTTCCTTAAAGATTTTAGTTACTTGCACTGTAAGGATTTCTGGGACAATGGTGAAATTTGATCCATTTAGGAATGGTGCAGAAATGGCCTGGCTCAGTATGTAACTGTTTTAAAAATAAAGATTCTGTACAAATGAGGGTGAGCTTTGGCAACTGAACTTCTGCATCCATATAGTAGAGGAAAATGCAATATAGTGTTTAACTTTTATAAAGAGACAATTACAGAGAAATGTGGAGTCTATTTAGTGGGAGTTTAAAATGAGTATGTAAAGAGAAAATGCTTGCAGGTTATGAGGGACTCTCTAGTACTCAGTGCTAATTGCACATGTATGCCACTGGTGAAAACATTCTAAGGGAGTGAACACCCTCCCAAAACGGGGTAAAACTTTATTGAATTGTTTTTATTTAAAAATAAATCCAAGGGTGGGTGAACAGAAGAATAAAGAGCTTCTGGAGGCTAAAAGAAAAATCAAATCCAGAACCCAACCATTATTTAAAAAGTACTTGTCATGTCCAAGTAAGGAGAATGGAAAAGAGCGTGAGCCTAGCAGGTGTAGAAGTAAACTTTGATAAGAAAGATTGAAAAATTATCTTGAGGGGATTACTTTAAGTAATTATTTTGAATTTGCTAAAAGCATAAAACTAGGAGTTCAATTCATTGGAAGCAAGAAGCCTGCAGGAATGTGGTGTTGAAAAAACCTGATCAAGGTATAATTAGAGCATTTAGGAAAGATAAGTACATGCCAGAAGAACTAATGAACTATTTGCATTAATATCCTTTATAAATGAGGTCAGAGTGATTCTTTTGCATGAGCCACTATTTACAGGGAGTAAGTGGAAAAACTGTCTCAAGTTAACAGTGTCAGTAAAATGAGTTTTAGCTCAAATTTCTAGAAATCCATTATTTTAAAAAGAAACTTGAATTTGAGATGAATAATAACAAATGACTAAAACCGAATGGTCCTCACTTAAGTGATCTGAAAGAAATCAGGTGTGACATGCTGAACTATGAACTGCTGAGGGTAATATTTATTCATCCTGAGGAACAGAAGATGGCAAGTATAATGGCAATCTTTAAAAAGAAAACAGAGGGCAGGAGTAAATGGTTATTTTTTATTATAAAAGGAGGTTACCGGTGGATTCATCAGGAATCTCTTCTATTCAACACATAGGTAAATCATCTGGAGGAAGGGATACTTTATGACCCGACAATTTGTTACTGTTATGTAATTATTCAGGACTGTCAAAAATAGAGGTCACTGTAAGTTGTAAACTGTAGAATTTCAAAATACAAAGCTTGAATTTTTCTAACATTGTGAAATATATCTGAACTGATTCTTAAGATTCACTTTAGAGAGTTGCTGGAGAGACGTACCTATTTTAGTGGTGCGAGTCATCTGTCCTATTTTGAATGCTGTCTGACAGACATTATGGGTATAAAAGGAATTAAGATGTCTAGCTCAGACACAGGAGATTATGTTATAGACCTCTCAAATAAGGAGAAAGAGATCCCACCGTAAGTATCAAGGCAATACATTCAGATGAAAGTCAGGGTTGATGAATGCAAAATGATGGTAATCGTGAAGCTGAGTGAAGCCGTAACTGTGCATATATCACAAGAGGCTGTTACTGCTTGATTTGAGAGTCATTGCAAGTCTGCAAATCTCTCAGTGCTGGTGTGATTAAAAAGAGAAACAGAATTTTGGAGATTGTGAAAAAAGGGAATTTAGGACCAATTTAAAACATATAAGGCTACTATAGTGCACCCATGGTGCACCCATAGGTTGAATGCTACCCAAGCTCGTAAAGCGTACCCTGTGGTCAAAGGCACAGAATGGTGGCCGTTTGAAGAAAACCTAAGTAAGCAAAGTTTTTTCAGCCGGGGGCGGAGGGAGAAGCAGCTGGTAGACTAGAACACACAAGTAGCATAAAAGTTTAATAGAAAACAGCTATTTTTATTTCTCATATGTGAAGTGGTCACAGAGCAGAGCTTAACATGAAGGAGGGTTTTGTGGTTTTTTTTTTTTCAGTCAAGAAGGAAATTGTAGAACTTGTGCTGCAGAGCATGAGATGCTGTGGAGGCCTTAATTGTGAGTGGGAGGAAAAAAGATACAGCGACTTTGTGAAGTACAGTTTCATTGGTAAATATTAAATAGGGAGATCCAGATAGGTTTTTGGCTCAGGATTTCCACAGTGAAATGCTGAGAGCTGCAAGTGTGTAGCAGAAGTAAGTTCTACGTGCTTTGTTTATGCTTTTCCCCATATGTTTTAGCCATTTCTGGAGACTGATTTTGCAACATAAAATGATCACAGTTGGTTAGAGCAAGCAGCTGAGTTTAGTATCTTTCATTCTAAAAGCCTCTTTCCTTTTTTTTGTTTGTGTTTTTTTTTGTTTTGTTTATTTTGTTTAAGGATAAAATTTCTTAATAATTTTAGAAGAATGTATTGTGTTTCCTGGCTTATGCAACTGCTTTATTTTAGTTTGGGAAGGCTCTGAAGTTCCTACTGACTTCAATAAGCTTTGGGTCAGATGCTATGCACTGTTTCCTTTTTGTTACTAGGCGAAGATGCTCTACATCACATTATTTTATTAGAACAAGCTTCTTGAATGAATAGCCAGACTAATCTTTTAAGATTGAGCCATATTATTTGTTTATTAGCTAAGTGTGCTGGAGCATGTGCTCAAAGTAGATGTTTTTGTCAATTACTGTTCAAGATGAGGTTGTTCTCTTTCGTCTGTACAAGGAACCTGTTGCAATGGATTTTTAGTTGTCCAAATTTTAATTCATGGTACTGAAATCCTCTGGTCCCATGCAATGTCCCATTTAGGTTTTGAAGATATTTTTGTTTGGCTTTCATAAAAAGAAGCATCATAGATGCCAGGTTTTCGTCTCTGTTAAAATCTGAAATGGTTTTGGTAGTTTCTGTACAGGTGATTCCCAGCTCTTGTCACCACAAAATGTGATGGTCTTCCCCAGATGGTGATTGTTCTTGATCCTAAATTAAGAAACTGGCCCCTAGGCATCCTGAGTTTTCCATGTCTTTGGGTAGAAGGCATTCTTGTTCACAGCATTGCAAGATCAGTGTTAGCGCTGAAGTGTTGGCAGCAGTCTGAAAAATTTGGTTGTGATCACAGATATTCTAGATGGTTTCTTCAGGTACTTTATAAACCTATACTACAGAGTATTTGCATTATGATCTGGGGGCCCAGTGAGACAATCTTCAAAAATCTTGCATCTCTCCTAAGTGGATTCATCAAAGTGTTTTTACGTCCAGCAGGAAGTCTAGCAACCAAACCTCTTTTGTCAGTTTTAGTTTGATAGATAGTACACAAATTTGACACATACGAATTACTTTCTCTTTGTGCCTTCATTTGAGAAGTGGAAAAAAATATCCACAAAAATGAATCTTGTCTTTCAGAAGAGTGGTGGGAGGAAACTGCTGGAAGTCTATAAATGATATCCTACCTAGGATGGGAGAACGGAGATCCTACCCCTTAAATTCTGTTGAATAATTTCATTCATCTTATCAGTCTGAACTGCTTTTGTTGAGTGATGTGATTTCTTAGATGTGGCTACGGGGATAGAAGAAGTTATCCACTGCAGACAAGGCAATTGCTTTTAAAGAATGAAATATAGGGTATATTTTTACTAACTTTAAGGATCTCTGTTGCACAGTTGCTTCATTAGAGTGTTGTTTTGCTTCCATAAGTTTTAATGTCAAATCTGATGCCAACATAATTTGTGGGAAAATGGATGTTTGAGGGGTGGCTCATCCTTAGGTTCAGTTGGATGCCTCTTTCTGGCTAAATGGAAAACAAACTGACATTTGTTTGAATTACCAAAAAGACTTTTTTTTTTTTTTTTTTTTTTTTTTATCTGTTGCATTTGTTGGTTGTCTTAAAATTGCTGGCTGCTCAGCCAAGTAAAAAGAAAAGTTAGACTACAAACTTAAGCAGCTTCTGCTACCATAATATGGCCAAATGTGTCAGTTTTTTTTGTTTAGAGCTTCTATCTTATGGTTAGATTATTTTTCCATATTGTATGTATCTTGTTCAGTGCAGTGAATGTTCAGTGTCTGGCAGCAAGGTGGCTCTCCAGTCCTTACAGCTCTTCGGTTATGCATTGTGATCACCCTTATTGCCACCAATGTGAATTTACCACTGTGAACTGAGGAGCCTGAACCCTCCCTGTCTTCATCACCGCAGTCCTGTGCAGCGTGTTTGCTCCTACTCCCATGATGTGTTGGACCAGCCAGCAGTGTAATTCCCCTTGCAGTTGTGGCTGTGGCTAGCTGTGGTTACTGCTAAGCATGTAGGCTACAGCACTATTATTTCCTTCATGGATTTTCCCAGGGCTTTTATCGCTTTCCCAGATTATGCCAAAAAGAAAATTCCAGCCGCATGGCTGGTGAGGACGGAGGAAATGGGCTCTGCTCTCACGAATGGGAATGGAATGAGAAAGACAGACCAGTATATTTTTTGGCTTTTGCACAGCTGAATGCTCCGCTACACATGAATGTTACTTTCCTGATATTTAGTGTTTTAATGGTATTTCAAATGATATACAGGCTAGTTGTTACGCATCTCTGAAGATAATGACGTAATTGCATTTCTGTAAAGGGAGACGGGGATGTTGAAATAGAAGGGTATAATTCGTAAAAGGATTTACTTTCTTAAATGATACTTGGAAGAAATGTCAGTACATAGACCCAATGAAACCTCTATCTAATGAAACCTCTGTCTAATCCCATTGGCAAATGAAGGTCTATATGACGTTATCTTGTGCTTGACTCCCACTCAGATTCACAGACTAAACATCTGTTATGGTCAAACCATACTCGTCCTTACAAGTCTTTTTCCCACCAGTAAAGTTTCCTTTTCTCAAGAGCTCCACGAGATCAGAATGAAGGAATATGCCATCTCCTTGCTATTTGTTTGCCTGTTGAGCCTATGTTTTAAATTTCAATGAAAAGCAAATCCCAATTTATCATTCCTCTCTTGCCCCTTCTTCTTTTTCTAGTCGTGGTTCTAATACAACCCTGTTGTACTTGAGGCTTTTATCTCCTGCTACATTTGTGCTTCTGTTCACAGCAGGCTGATGTGGACATCAGTTATCTGAAGCAGTTTGAAATACAGCCTCTCCCACAGCCGTCCCATGCATGCTATTATGTCAAACTTATGAATATCATGAAAAAGCCTCAAATCTTTAATTTTCAGTCATGAAAAAGCTTTTTTTTTAAAACAAAAATTAAAAACTCAACAATAATCTTTTTGATATATGGAAAAAAACAGGCCTTAAAGTCTAGTCTGATTCTTTCATATTTCACTGTTATGCCTAAAGAAAAAAAAAACTGTTTGAAGTTACTGTATTTCTACTTTTTTCTTTCTTCAGCTTGGAAAGCAGATTGGGTTCTCACTGCTACAGAAGCATGACTATAGGATACAAAAAAAGTCAACAAAATATTTGAAAACTGTTTTTTTTTTTTTTCTGCCAGTTTTAGAGTACAAAATATGCATGAAGTCTTAAGTTTTCACTACTGATAGCTTTGAGTACCCTGTCTGTAGTTTCTTCTGCCCTTGACTGTTGTAAGTAGTTCAGTTTTCCCAAATTCGTGCTCTTAAGACTTATGTAATCCTTTCACTTATGTCAATAGATGCTTGTGGGTGTACAGAGACTGATTTCTAGAACATTACCTCAATAGAAATTACCTTCTGTTTGTATGCATAAATTCTACTAAGGCATCATTTTTTCTTTTTGATTACGTTTTACTAAAAGAAAGTGAGAAAGACTGATTTGTGTTGTTGATCAGACCATTTAAATTTTGGCCATGAACTCATTTTATTTAAAAACCTCTGCAGTAATCCATAACACAAATTTAAGCAGTGAAAAATACAGAACTATATTAGTAATGCTGTCCTTCATTTATGGATTTAGTAAAGAGGTATGCTGGTATTCCAGGTTTGCAAAAAGGGAATTTGCATGTTGCCTTTCCTTGGTTCTGAAGTCTGTAAAATTGCGTTCAGCCTTATCATTTTTACTTGCTGTGCAAAACTGCCTGTTGCACATCTTTGCATTTCCATCACCACAAACCAAAATAATAGTCTAGAAATATTTTAAAAGCTAAAGTGAAAAAAGCAGAATGTTGCTGCTGCTACTATTATGTAATAAACCTTTTTCTTCTCTTTCTTCACATGGTGAAGCCATTCTAGCACAGTATTCAATAGACATGATAGGACTCTAACAAAGCTCTGGTGCACTGTTGCTTTTTACATTTACTTAAAGATCTATGCATGTGCATCGCTTGCTGTAAAAAAATCAATATGAAAACCCAAGAGAAAATAATTTCAAACACCTTGTTCTGTGTTACGCTACGTTTCAGTTCAATGCACTAAACAACTTTCTGTGTATATTGTATGGACACAAAGTTAAAACTGTTCCTGCATGTGGAAACAAATCAACAGCAGTGACAGCTGCATTAGGAAAAAAAACCTTGGAACAGGAGGAACTGTGTAGAAGCAGCCCATATTAAATGACTGCGTAAGCATTTGGCATTCTTCATGAATTATGTTAAAATTACAAGATAGGTTGCAAACGAAGATTTGTGCAGGACAGTCGTTTCTAGGCATTTAAGTTATGGCCAGGGATAACTGTAAAGTTAAATGCTAATCACACTTTTAATAGCAGAATTCTGTGGCTGAAGGTATTTTGTTTGGCTTACATTTCATTTAATTGACATGCATATAAAATTTTAGCCATCCTAATAACTGTAGCAAAAATTGTAGCAAAATCTACAGTTTTCATTTCAAATAACCGAAGCAAAAAGGAGCATGGACCCTAACCATTGAGCAGTGCTCTGCTGTTTGTTTATTGCTTGACTTCTGCTGCTCAAAGGTAATCCTGAACTAACTTGCTCATCAACATGATTCATAATATTTTCCTGTCACAGGCCTTAAAAGCACTCTGTGTTGATATGTTAAAATCCTTTGATACTATGTGTTTAACATATTATGTATTTCACTGGGATGATAGGTTTGGGAAATGCCTATATGCTAAATTACATGTTGAATTAAACCTACAAATTCAGATGTCTGGTCATAGGGAGATTGGAATTGAAATAAAATTAACATGATAAAATTCTGCCTTGATTTGGCTTGAGCAAATGCTATTTGAGATCAGAAAGACTGTTTTCTGAGGTGATTTTGTTGTAAACAGTAAGTGCTAAATGCTGAATAAATTTAAATGTGATGAGATGTATTCATATGTCACTCAGGTTTATATTCTAAAATAATAGTTTATTCTTCTTTATTGAAGGTTCCCAAAATATATGAGTACAACATTCCACAAATATTAACTCTGTCATTTAAAGTTGAAGACGTCAGTGTTGCCATGACAATTTAAAACCAAACTGATATGTTTTATACAATCTATAGACTTTTTTTCACAGGTTTTCCAAGCAGATGCACTTTTATTAGCTTATATGGAAATAACTTTAACTATGATTGCGTTAGCGAGAAAACAGGAAAAGCAGAAGTTCAATAGTTGCATACAGAAATAGAACAAGAAAATAAGCAGAAAAGTACGCGTACAAAAAAGCTGAAAATAACCCAGACTAGAAAGATGCAGGTATATTTTGTTACCATGCTAATTGCGTTTAATGGAATTTCCTGTTTCATCCCCAGATTTCAGAGGAAATTTGAAGAGGGGAAAGAAGTGTACTCACGGTGTTATATAGAAAAAAATCCCTGATGATTAGGAGATGTCTCTTGAGATTTCCTTTCAGTATCACAATGTTATTAAATTCTTTAGTAGGGCTTTCTTTCCCAAAGAGCAAGTAATAGCAGCAGAGGGAGAGATAGGAGACACAACATGCAGCACACTTCAGATGGAGTGTGTAGGCAGCCAGCAGTGTATAAGACTCCAGGGGTTTTACTGTAGCAGTAAGACAGAATCAGTTTAAAATTAAGCTATGAGATATAGTTCCATCAGTCTGAACACTTGGCAGAAAAATGAGGCTGACCCTTGAGTGTACCTGACACAGATCTACAAGAGTTACTTTCGGAGGTAGTCTCGTGCCAAGGTGCCTAATGGCTTCAGTAACGTAAAAAATGAAAAAAGACATCAATTATTTTATGAAAAGAACGCTATATAATGAAATTATTCATATAATAGATTCATATTATTCATGCTAATTATAATGTTAAGGATTTAATCAGCAAATACAACATTGTAATTTTTCCCTCTCTCAGATCATTCTCATTTATGCATAGTCAGATGCTGATCTCTTTCTGAGTTCCTGTGCTGAATGGTTAGCGATCTCTCTCCGTGTTTTGGGTTTTGGCCATGTTTGCACACATTAGATCTGTCCAAATGAGAACCCTAAGGATGATTTTTATCTGCTCCTGAAAGAAGTTTGGATGCCTTCCCTGGCTGCTGTTTAAATGTTTGTGTATTACAGGCCTTTCTTGGCTAGGGCAAGCAAAACTGTGATGCCATCCCTGTTGGTTAAACCAAAACTGCATCCTGATTGTGGAAAACAGATCCCTATCAGGTGGATGGTAGAAATTTCATAGTTGTACAACTGCACCGCGAGGTGTAGGAGGCTATGTCATTTTGCCTGGTGCTAAGAGTCCTAAAGCCACCTGTGTATTCTCTGGTTAACCGGTGCTTGCCAAAAGAGAAGGAGAAGTTGGAAAATAGAGGGCGCATACGAAGGAGGAGTGTGGCAGATGAGCCCAGAACAAAAAAGTGAAATGGAAAAGAGAAGACAAGGGGCAGTGGAGATGATCTGTTTTATGAGAACATCGGTTTAGGTTAGCTCTTGGTTTTGGCCAGTGTCTGGTAGAAACAAGGACTTGAGGTGTACTGTCTTTATAGATGTCTGATTTCTTATATTAACTTCAGCCAGTTCAGTGATGTTTTTTTGGGACATTCCAGCTTAAAACTGGTATATAAAAGTGACTACCTGCTTCTTTCCAATCTCTGTGCACCACCTGAAATACAGTGAGCGCAGCATCCTGCACAGTGAGGGAACTAAATACACAACTTCCAGAATGCATCGACTTTCACGTTTAACAGGTGTGATACTTCAGCTGATGCAGAACAGCAGCTTTCCAGCAAATCTAATACATCAGCATAGTTTGTTCTTTTGATTTGTACTAGCTCTGTCTTTTGTATGGGAGAAGATATGTATGAAAGAAATCGGTTTTTAAATGATTACTTGCTTTCCTTCTGGCATTTTGGAGAACACTCTCTTCTTGTTCTTTCAATTCCCCTTTAACTTGTTTGGAGAGATTTTGTTATAGCCAAATAATGCAGTTGGCAGAACACACTGGGCACCTTATTGTGAAAGTAAGAGTATACATTTTTTGAAAGAGAATTTCCATTTTCTTCCCGAATAACTTTTCAAAAAGGCCAATATTTAGAGTAGCAGTTGAAGAGTACTCTCTAGTCTGCTATGGTAGCAGCTACATTTTATTTTATTTCAGTTCAGACGCATTGATGTTTGGCATTTGTAGGATTGGAGGGGTAATTGTATGTAAGGAATTATGCCCTTAAAAAAACCCCTTTTTTTTTCCATTGGTACGGGCAAAGAATGTTAGTGATGTTCATTGCTACTATTCCAGTATTGCAAACTAAATGTCTTTAGTGGTTTTTTGTTTGTTTTTAAGGCAGAATGGATTTTCCCACTTATATTCATATCATGTCTTTTTTCAGTAGAAATACACAATTCTTGCTGGACGATATTTTTGCCTGTTTCTAGGTTTCTGTACTTCCAGAACTGTTTCGAGGTATGTTGGAAGGACACTGTGGTAATACGGCAGTTGCAAAGAAATTCTTACTCCTTTTATGACTGTTGTTTTTAGAGGTGAAAATATATCCTGTTTTAACACTCTTATAAAGTCATCTAAAGGATGTGATAAAACACGGCAAGAAATGAAGATTCAGGGACAGGGTGACCATCTGTAACTTGGTCTCTTTGTCTCAGAACTGCAATATAATGGCACTGTGCATTGATGTGCTAGACTTATGACTTGAATAAAGGTCTCATAAACTTCTCCTTAAAGGTGTGAAAAAGGGGAAAAAAATAACCCCTCATTTTTCCACTTTATCCTTGTCTGTTTTTCTTCAGCAAGAGAAGGATATAGTGCTTGAAGAGCATCCAATTGGACATGAATTATTAATGACTAGGCTTTTTTAATCACACAAGCAAGTTGAAATGTTTAAAATAACTTTTTTTTTTTTTTACATTCTGCTTATTTTAGGCACTTATTTAATGTCTTTGAAGCTGGGATGTTGGTTTCTTGAACTGCCTTGCATTCCTTATAATTTTCTGTTATTCGTTAGAATTGCAATGGGATCTATAATTTTGTTGCTGGTAGAGACTTTGTGGTAGAGGTAATCTGAACCTGATCTGTGAATACTCTTCTCTAAATATCCCTTTGCTGTGGCTTCTCTCCCCAAAATGCTGCATTGCTACCTACCTTTTCTTGTTCCTTTACTTCTCCAAAGTAATCTTATGTTTATTTTACTTCCTTCCCCAATGTGCTTCATCTAATTCTGTTGACCAACTTACATTACATCTTAAACCGGAAGTGCAATGTTGTCTGGCTCCCATGGCCCCTAGCTGTATGAAGAACTCTTTTACACATCTTTTTATTTCCAGGAAAAATCAAAAATTTTGTTTTAAATTTACAATTTTTTTGTAATTTTGACTTACTGTAGCCTGATGGACAGACCTTGGGTGGGATCCAGGCTGCACTAAGAGCTTACATTGAACAAGTCATATATGTGCATGATTCCACGTATGTATATGTAGCCTGTTTAGTAATATTAGAAGTGAAGGTATTATTTAGTCTTTTCCAGTGTTTCCCTTCACTTTGAGGACTTTCAATTTTGAATTCTGAAATACCACAGTTGGATTTCCAGGAAGCACTAGGAGAACTCTTTGGTGCAACTGGGGAATCTTTCTCGCCATTCTTTTGGGTGACTCCAACTTTTGCCAATGGCTGGTTGGTTGGTTTGTTTTTTCCTTTTCCTTTTTTTTGTTGCATTTGTAGCTTGCTTTTTTAAGTCTCCTGAATCGTGCTTGTTTTCATTGACTCCATTCAAGGTCATGTATTGGACTTTATATTGCTTCAGACCTACTCTTAGGTTTGAGGCATTGAATTATGAATATTTTTTCATATTGCGTTGAACACGATGCAGAAAAGTGCAATTCCTGAACAACAGCAACATAATTTCTTTTTGGTCTTACTGAATTACCATTTGATCTTCTGTTGGTCATGACTGTATGAGAAGAAACCAAATCTGGTTCTTTAGACAGCACTTACTTTTTTAAAGTTTACTGCTTTTTAGGTGAGCATTTAATAAGATGAATATTTATTTCATCACTAGATGGACTTGTGTTCCTGTGACATAAGGGACTTGTGTAAGAGGATCTGTAGAGTATTTTTAAGGTTTTGAAAAGTACTACTATTTAAAAGAGATCATGCATAGCAAACCAGGAATTTCCATGACTACTTCTAAGTGTAAGCAAACCAAAACAGTAATGGTATTCTGTGCTGCATATGATACTCCTGATATCCAAGGTGTTCTGATTTCAATTCTTCTTTTTCTTTGTAGTCTGTCAGCTGTCTTGTTTCATGTATTTTCATTCTCATGGCAGATTTTTTTTATTTAAAAAAAAAAAAAGGAAACCTTTATTTTTGGTAATAACAAAATGGTGCCATTCTGTAAGTAGTGCTAATTGGCATTTCTTCTACTGAAGCTCCAGTTTTACCTTTCTTATGCTTATATGACAGAAGAACACAGACTTGATTTTTGACATCCAAACCACTAAATATTTTTTCTACAGCTCAGGAATCTCCTGTTTATTTTAAATATACATTACAGCATTGTAGTAAACCAGAACAAGAACAGAGTTGAACTATTAAATGGCTGATTTTAGTCTGCAGTGGCTTCCAGTAGGAAATGCACATAAGCAGTGCATTATGGCTAAATAAAATTTAATATTAAGGAGGCTGCTCCTCAGTTGTTTGGTAATGAAAGTACTGAGCGTATACAAAACAAGCTATTGGTCTGTGTTAGAGAATTGCAGTGTTCAGGAAAAGCAAGAGCTATTGTCTGTGTTTTGGAGGGGGAAAGTTACTTATCTACACTACAAAATGAAGTCTTAATTTCTTTTCATATGAGATTATCTACACAAACTACATCTGGAATATTTAGAAGAGTTTCTTTTATTTGGAGACTGTTTCAATTATGGCAGTATGCCTTCAAAATGCCTTCAGCTAACATTAGTCCTTTGCTAGGGCTACCCCAGTCAGTATTCTAAAATATATTAGGACTTGTTGTGAAGACACTTCTACCATTTCCTTAGCAATTCTTGGAGCAAAACTACTCATACATAAATCCGCCAAGACTCTGAAGGACCAGCACCTCCAATATCAAGGAATCTGTATAGTGTACTGTTTTTTTTTCTCCCTGTCATTTTGATAAGGAGATTACTGTAACTATTCAAGGTAACTACAGTCAAGCATAGCATAGAAGTATTGCAGCACTGCGATTTCATTTAAAGAGAAAAACTTGAAAAAATTCTTTTGAATGCTTTTTACATTTGCTTTAGCTATATGTGTTGAATGTTTAGGGTATTAATGGCACATAATTTTAAAGTTGTGTAGAGCAGCCAAAGCAGAAGATGGAGAAATACTTTCCTAAGTCCTTTGAAAAGTTAATCTTTACAATCAAGACTTGCAAATCTTGATTTAGGCAAGATGTCATGGGATTTGTTTGTCATCAAAATAAAAAAAGATTGATAAAGCCTTAAGCTCTCTTTATATATAGCATTAGTGCTCTATGTGTTACGAAGCTTAGTGAAATCTACTGTCATTTGGGTTTGAGTCCCATGACCCCCATACTTTCCTTGCTTTCCTTTCCATTCATTGTCTTTTGTTGCTATTGCCATAAGCCCACCTTCTTACCGTGTCCTCTGTCACCTTGCATCACCTTCAGTTCCTCCAGTTCCTATCTTCGGACTCCATCCCTCCCGAATATCATCTAGGTGAGAGGTATCCAGTTTGTGTGGGTTTCCACTATTAAGATCCTGTAAGAGACCACTGACCCTCAAACATGTCTTCATAACAAATTTAGTATTTTCAGAGTTTCCTTTTAAATGTGGCACATTTAACTAAAATGTAGCAATTAATAAGCAAACAAAAAACCTGTGGATCAGGTTTTGGATTCAGCCTTGTTTCTGATAATGTGCTAGTTGTGTTCATTATCCATATCTAGCAACAGGTGCGCTCAAGAAAGATTAAATATTGAAGACAAAGACTGTTTTCTTCACAAAATGGCTTAGTACTGTTCACTTGATAAGCGTAACTGTTGGCATGTTTTCACAGAATATGAATATGAGGTGCAGAGTCATGGTCTAGTTATTTCACAAGAGGTGATTTAATGGATAGTGATAGTCATAAGAGGAGAGGAGGAGGGTGAAGACCGAAATAAAATATTTCATAATATATGATTTAAAAAATTGTGCATCTATTTAAAACTGAAGTTATGTCAAGGTAATATTGAAATACCTAGCCCTTAACTTGAGATGGAATATAGTAATATGCTCTTCTCACTGCTGTCACACATCTATATTTTAATACCTAAGATTGTGTATGACTGCTCTCAGGAGATGTACCTGATAATTGCATGTGCTGCAGATGCCATATGGAAAGAAGCGATGCTACTGCTTACGTATTTTATGCTTTTCTCAATAAAGGATACTACAAAGAGCTAAGTATTTTTTCTTTCTTATTTATATATACACACAATTTTTCTGTGTATCTTTTCAGCTCATGGAAAAAACTGACAGAGAGTACTACACTCTGGATGACATGTTTGTTTCCAAAGCAGCCAAAAGAGCACACAGTGGGGAAGAGGAAGAAATACAAAGAAGAAAAGCAATACGTGAGCACCAGCAGCTTGCTGCACGCATGGAAAAGTGCCCATACTGCTTTGATAGCAGTGAACTTTCTAAACATCTTATTATTGCAATTGGCACTAAGGTAAGAAAATAGCAATTTAACACAAATGTAAAAATAAAAAAAGAAATAAAGGAAGGCAGTGTTAATGTTAGAGTGCCTAAGATTAAGAACGAAATTGCTTCTATGAAATGATTTATTGTTCTGCATCTTATTTTCCTTGCCCTTCCAACTGATTTCACAAATTCCTCAAGGGTGAGGGAGAAAAATATATAAATCCGTAATAAATTATAAAGCTAATCTTTAATATCAGAACTTCAGATTTGTGGATTTGTGGAAGACAGGAGCAATAATGAAAGATCTGAGTGCAGAGATCAGACTGTAGGTGGATTTGTGGAAGACTAAATCACACTGCACTGGAGGAAATTTGAACTGGTGAAGAATTGTATCTCAATGATATCAAAGAAAATTAAGTTGAATTCCATTTTTAAGCCTAAAATCCTTTGAAATAGACAGAATTTGGTACGGACAGCCTTCTTGTTTCTGTTAATGCTTTTAAAAGTTGCATAAATATTTGGATTTATAACATATGAAAAAAGCCTTCAGTATAGGCTTTTTTTGTCATTCTTTCTCCGAAGTTTTCATTTATTATTGATGGTTTTCATTTGATTTGAAACTTTTTATAGGCCAAGGAATTAAATGCTTAAATATATATTATGGTACATTGCACCTATTTTTTTGTATAGATAGATTTTATATATATATATATATGTAAAAAAATGCATACAGATATGTATCTGTATATATATATGTCTTTATATATCTAATAGATATATATACAGAGATATATCTGTATGCATTTTTAATATATATTATATTTGATTAAAATGCATACAGATATATATATTAGAAATGTATTGTAATGGTCTAAACAGCGTGATTTCATAATAGTTAGGATACTGGTTGGTCGATAAGGCTGATATTACTGCCTTGTTGGTGGAGCTGCTGTCTGGATACTACTAGTTCATTGGAGCTACTGATGGATAATGGGACCTTTTTAAAAACACTGCAATTACTAATACCTTGCTGTAATTAGAAGGTAATGGCTTCTATTGGTTTGAATTTTAGCAAATGATGTATTTCTTAGCCTTAGCAACGGGAAGGTTTTTAACGCTAGAAAAATGGGCACTTCAGTTTTTGTTTGCTTTTTATAGGTATACTTGTCTCTACCAAGCAACCAGTCCCTTACTGAAGGTCACTGCCTGATAGCCCCTCTACAGCACCATACTGCAGCCACTCTTTTGGATGAAGACATCTGGGAAGAAATCCAGGTCAGCTGAGAAACTCTCTCATGTTCTAACATTTTTGTAAAATAATGTTGTTTTGAATAATAATATACTTGTGATTTCCAGCCTGGCAGCTCTTTTCTGATTCCACAAAGGGGCAGAAGATTCTCGCATTGTGGTCAAAAATTGAAAAAGGGAGATGCAGGCCAAACACTGAAGAAAAGTTCTCATTTATAAGCACGAGAAAAAGTTGCCTGGAATGCTGCAGAACCTCTGTTGTTGGAGGTCTTTGAAACCAGATTAGAGGAACATCTCTCAGGGGTGACATAGGTACAGCTGATCCCTTACAGAAAGTGGAATAACTGGCTTGGCAGTTAGGATTTCCTTAGAAGTGCCAAGGAAGAGAAAAGGATTGTCAGGGCAGAAAAATCACTTATAATGAAACAAAAGCTGAAGATACGTTGTTTACGTATCTTCAGGTTTTTTAAGCTAATCTGGGTTTTGGGTGGATGTCAACTGGGAGAGATCTCATTCTTCTTCAAATCAGTGAGGTCCCTGTTAGAATCCAATTTCCTACTTTTTTGAAAAGAATTACTGGAATAAATTGCCAAGCATGATGGATCATGCTTTCCAGCTCTCTTATGAAGACATTTTGAAGGTTTTGAGTTCTGTTTTCTTTGGAAAAGGAAAATCAAGGGAGGAATGTAACAAGGTTCTGCCTAAGAGGTTGACAGTGATTGGTCTTCCCCGCCCCGCTGTCAGGATTATTACAAGGGGAAAATAACTTTCAACCTCTTATATCAAAATGTTGGATACTATTTCAGAGTAGAGAAAGGCTTCGTTGCTTGCAATTGCTTAGATTTAAAAGCAGGTTAATTCATGAGTTTGAAATGGTTTAAGTAACGTTGATCTTGCCTCAAGCCTGGCAGATGAATTCTCTTGACTTTTCTAATTTGCTCCCCGCATTGATTCTCATGGCTGATGTAATTTTTATACAGCGTTTCATAGTAAATTACACTCCTCCCAAGCTGGAAGGGAAAGGAGTTCTTTTGTTTTTTTTGGAATGCCTAAGAAAGTTGGATGAGAAGCAAGTAAGTGCAACAAGTAGGGATCAGGAGGAACAACAGAGGATGAGGAAAAGCGATAAATATGTTTATTCTATATCTTCTATTTATCCTAACCTCTTTTAACTAAATAGATGATAATTTTTCTAAATATGTATGAGAAGGAAAATAGGATAAAGAAAAGAGAAGCAAATGCAGCTCCTGTATTTAACGCTAGTCTTTTCCTTTCTAGAAAATCCTACTAGTTGATAAAACCATGTCGTGGTTTAACCTGGCAGGCAGCCAAAAACCATTATCCATTGACCCTGTGGTTTAAATATTTCTTTGCAACAAAGTACTTAGGGAGGTGATGGACACAGATTGGGTTTTTTTTCAGCTTCTATGTAATTTAATAGGAGGAGTCTGGAAGGCTTTAGCAGGAGTATACGCATACATTTACTCAGTGACTAAACCAACTTTCTGATGCCAGAGCCATATTTTATATTGCTGTTGAGGCGAAAAAAATTATCACACTTTAAATATTCATAAAATGTTGTATAGAGCACAAGTTTTAGCTAACTATTTTTGCTGGGATTTTTTTTAAGGTATGTTGGAATAAAGCAAGAAGGGTTCTTTTATACTGTATGCCTTCAGGCACTTGAATTTAACATATTGTGTGTTTTAGACTGATGTGCTCACTTGCCAAAGTAAATATGCATGTAATTTTTTTAGTATGAAAAGATATAAATCTTTACATGTTCTGTATTGCCTGAACTGTTACATTTATCAATGTCGTGTGCATCTGAGCATAAGCCAAGCCCTCTTATTTGCTCTTATGAATGGTTTTGTCCTTTCCAGTGCTAATTATTCTTGATGTTTTGGCCCGCTCATAATTTGAAGGAAAAGTGCAATGTATTTAAAAATAAGAAATTGCAGTCTGGAAAACGTTAGCTAACATCTGCAGATATTCTAGGCTTTTCAGTGGATTTGTATTTCAGTTGATGTTGCGGGGTAGCAACTGTAAGTAATAGTCCTTCCCAACCTTTGGTTTAATGTTTCTCTTATCTCACCACAGTTACTTGCTTTGGTGTATTTCAGAAGTAGAGGTCTGGGGGCCGGGGTGAGGGGAAGAAGACAACAAGCTATTAATTCAGAGTTGTCTGTCGCTCTGCGCAGTAAAGTCCTGTATCAGTCATGGTACAGCGATCTATTCACTGGGCAGTATCTTCTAGCTGTGTTTCATCGGTTGTATTAGGGGGGTGATGGTAGCATTTTAGGGAGCAGCTTATTTGTGAGGAAAAATTCAGGGCACAAAGGCCTGCTTTGGAGAGCTTAAATACCTGGTTAAGATATATATTTGGCCAAGTTTCTTAGACTTCTAGTTTGATTTATACTGTGCAAGATGACAAAGGGGTGGGGAGAAAAGCTCAATTTCTAGTACTGTCGCATTGAAAACCTGATAGTGATTTGTTTTCCATCTGTTTTACTTCAGTACTTGCTGATGTTTATGAATATGTGTATTTGCTTATGCTTGTTTGATTCGTCAATTCTCCATTTGCATTAAGATAGGAAATCTTAAACCTTTAGATGGGATTAGCCTTTTAATTGTGTTGTTTGTACTTCTAAGCGTTGTTAATTGAAAAAAAAAAAGAATTCAAAAAGGTCAACCTGTGAGTTATGTGAGTTGTTGAGCTATGGTACCTGTGGTCTATGAGGCTCATACAGTTTAAGTGATTTCTTGGCTTACATTGTGGAAATGGTACAGGGAGCATGTATAACACAAAGATCTTCATTTTAAAAAAGCAGCTTTCAAGATCTTGAGACACTTTCGGAAACATTCACCCTGTCACAAAGTCAGATCTTTTGTGCCTTTGAAAATGAGTCCAAATGAGTCTCTGAAATCATCCCTTGTGCTTGATAATTTAGTTCAGCATCTACATTGTCAGCTGTAGAATGATGCTCTTGCATATCTTGGATACAAATACCAACTGCCAAGAGTCAGGGAGCAGCAAGATCGGGCTGCTCCACAGGGAAGGCAAGGCAGGAGTGGGTGGAAGGTGACGGGCAAGGCAGTGTCACCTCACTGACAAGGCGCAGTCCCATGGTACCTGAGCCAGGAGAAGAGAGCAGGTCCCATGTCAGTAGACAGGGTCAGCCACAGCCCGGTGATGGCCAGACAAGCCTGCAGTGATGAGTTAGGTTCAAAGTCAAGTCAGCAAGTCAGGGTCAAGATCAGCCAGGCACATGGCTGGGCACAGGCATCCCTGAAACTTAGCTCAGGCAAGGACTAAAAGTGAGGGCCTGAGCTTAATTGCAGTTCTGAGTGAAGGGGGCCAGGCCCCCACTTCTCACAGCTCTTTTTTCCCCAGTGCTTTCTGCTGTGTCTGATCCCAGCTTATAGCTGCACCATGTCGGAGCTGCCCACCTGCATGGGCAGCCAGAGCCGCGGCAGGTACCACAGGCTGCAGAGCCTGTTGAGTGTGTGCAGGGCCCTGACACTGGAGCTAGCAGAATTACAAACTGAAATACACTTTGAGTAGGTGCAGCACCTAGTGTCTGAGGGGAAGTGGTAACATTGAGGCCAGATCTATTACAATATTGCATTTGGTTGGCTTCTATACAGTGAAGATTGTGATTATAGCCATGGCTTTCTTTGGAGGCAACGTTAATATTTTCCTTAAAGGTCAAGCATGCCTAGTGGAAATGTCTTTTTTTTAAAAAACAAAACAAAACAAAACTGTGTAATTGGAATGAATAGTGGAAGGTTAATGGTATCTGGAGTCAATACAAGCCAAGGCATTAACTTAGAAATTGTAAGCTTGGGACTGACCATTAAAGCCATATTGTTTTACGGAGCATCACAGTTATGAAGTTCAACATAGTTTTAATTTCAGCTGTAAAAATATGTGGTATTTATTAAAACTGAGTCTGTAGTGTTAATTATAATGCGTATTTCACAATAGTTTTCTAGACTTCCTATCTTTATATCTTAGGAAATACAGTTCATGTTAAATTGTTGAATAATATGGAATTTTCCTAGTATGATTGCTGCTGTTATCCATTTTATTATGAGTTTATTATGAATATAATATGTGTTAGTGAAATAACATAAAATATTATATCTGAAAGCTTTGAAAAGCTAACTCAAATTATGCTTTTTTTTTTTCTTTAAACAGATGTTCAGAAATGTGTTGGTGAAAATGTTTGAAGCTAAAGACTTGGACTGTGTGTTCCTAGAAACAAACATGAGTATGAAGAAACGGTATCACATGGTATACGAATGCATTCCTCTTCCAAAAGAAGTAGGAGGTGTGGCTCCAATCTACTTTAAGGTACACGAAAATGTTATTTCTTAGGTCATTTGAATGTAGTTATCATAATTCATCTATTTCTGGAAAACTTTTTTTGGTATTCAAGTACTATTTTTGAAAAGATGGATTGTTTGATCCTACTTCTTGATCCATTCTTTGATCCTGTTCCTTGATCTTAAAACACGCCCTGTGAGGTAATTCTGTTTTTCAGTTAGTCAGTGGAAGAGCTGTTATGTCACTGTGCAGTTGCCTCAAGTCTGACTGCACTGACAAATGCTGGAAGAAGATGAGAGAATTGTAGTTTCTTGAAGTGCTGTAAGGATTGCAATACTTCTCGCTTAAGTCCTGTAGTATAAACTTAAAACCCCATACGTGTGCCTTGGCAAGCATAAAATGAGAAAATAATATCAAGTGTTTTAAGAAATACTCATATATAATGTTTCATCCCCGTTTTATTTCAGTAGGCCCAAATTTTACATGTGTCTTATGTGTCTGATGAATATTAGACAGCATGAGAGATATTTCTTCTATAGCTTTTCTGGTCTCTTTCCACTGACTCTGTAAGGAAAGGCTTGTTGAACCTTCTGCCTGGAACTGAGGCCTTTTGGCTTTAATCAACTGGATCATGATTTGCCTTTTATAAGTAAATTATTTTATTTGTTTCTTTGAAATATTTTTTTTTCTGGAAATAAATGATGTGATTGGTTTTTGATGAAGTGGAGCACTCAGTATGATGAACAGCAATACAGTAATTTCTACCACATTTGAAACTCTCCATCTGGTTGATTTCATTGCTATGCTTCATGTGCTGGTAAAACTTTTGTTTTGTCTGAATCATAGAATCATTAAGGTTGGAAAAGACCTCTAAGATCATCAAGTCCAACCGTCAACCCAACACCACCATGCCCACTAAACCATGTCCCTAAGCATCTCATCTACACGTCTTTTAAATACTTCCAGGGATGGTGACTCTACCACTTCCCTGGGCAGCCTGTTCCAAGGCCTGACCACTCTTTCAGTAAAGAA